>NC_135995.1:10446282-10451282 GCF_053455715.1 Rhinoraja longicauda
GTAGAGAGGTTGACACTTGGAACAGCGGATACAGCTGACGTTGGAGGAGGTGCAGGTGAACCTCTGCCTCACCTGGAAAGACTGTTTGGGTCCTTCGATGGAGTTGATTTGGGAGGTAAAGGGACTCGCCCCTCAAACAACACCTGTCCCGTTAACTCCCCACTCGACCAACACCTGTCCCTTTACCTCCCCCTCGATCAACACCTGTCCCATTACCTCTCCCCAACTAGCCTTCTAACCGTCTCGCCAAATAGCCATCTTCCTTTCAAGCGATCTAACCATCCAGCCATCTACGCTAGTCATCTATACGTATAGCTATTTAGTTAGCGATCTAACTATCTAGCTGGGTGTCACATAATGCTGGTCAGCCAGCATCTAGGAGAGAATGGGTGACGTTTCGGGTCGAGACCCTTCTTCAGTCTCGACCCAAAACGTCACCCATTCCCTCTCTCCGAGATGCTGCCTGACCTGCTGAGTTACTCCAGCATTTTGTGAAACCTTCGATTTGTACCAGCATCTGCAGTTATTTTCCTAACTACCCAGCTATCTCACGTGCTAGGTAGCTATCTATCTAGCTGGATCTAACAAGATCTCCCTCTCTCACGAGGCCCACAGAGGATGAGAGAGAGAGAGCACACCCCTCAAATAGCTGCCTAGATAGAGCTACCTATCTTACTATCAATATATCCAGCTATCTCGCCATACAGATATCCAGATTTCTAGCTGTCTGTCATTGCATGTAGATAGCTATCTAGTTAGTTCGCTATCTTGCTATCGAGATAGCTCACGCGCTGTCTGGCAGTCTATCCTGCTGGCCAGCAATCTAGCACTCGAGATAGCTGGATTGATAGCTACAGAGTTAGATACTTTGGTAGCTACATAGCTAGGTCGCTAACGAGACTGGTGGCTAGGTAGAGCGATAACTAGATTACAAGATTGTTAGCCAACCGCTTTGACGGCCAGATAGCTGTTTAGCTTGGTAGAGCTTTGCTAGATGGCTAGTGAGCTAGGCATCTAGCCAGCCACACCAGTAGATGGCTCAGTAGACAGATAGCAAGTGAGTTTTATAGAGATTTAGCACCGAGGACTCTCTCGTTCCCCCTTTCACGCGGCCGCCAGAAAACGAGTGAGCGAGAAAGGGCACTCCACAAAGAGTTGCCTACAAAACTACCTAACTATTTTGCTCTGCAGAGTCCAGCTATCTCGCCACCCATCTGTCTAACGTTCAAGCTATCTAGCAATGCAGCTATTTAGCTAGGTAGAGAGCTAACACGCTCTCTGGCTGTCTTTCCCGCTGGCTATCAATCTACATAACTTGATATCCAGCTATCTAGCTGTCATGCTAACTAGTAAAGCAGCTTTCCGCCTATTTAGGGAGCCAGCAACCTATCAATTTGACTATCCACCCAGCTGTCCAGCTATATAGTTAACAGGCTAAATAGCTATCTCTCTAACTAGCTAGCATGCTATCTATCTCTCTATCGAGCTAGCCACCTAGCTATGCAAACTCCTAACTATTTACCTAGCTAGCTATCTTACTCTCTAGCTAACTATATATTTAGATATCTCCCCAGTTATCTACCCCGTTGGCTAGCAATCCAACTATCCAGCTATCCAGCTATATAGCTAGCAGTCTAGCTAGCTATCCAGTGATCTAATTACGGAGCTATCTATCCATTTGTCTCTGTAACAATCAATCTAGCTATTCATTTCTTAATCTGGCCATCTAGCGATTTACATATCTCCTATTGTTATCCAACTATCTAGCTATTTAGCCATGTAGTTATATATCTGACTAGCTGCATAGCTATCTAGCTATCTAACTAAGTAGCCAGCTCGCCAACAAGCCTTCTAGCCATCTACTCATCAAGCCATCTCGTTGTCTGACTACCCACCCATCTGGCGTTATTCAGCTCGCCATCTACCCAGCCAGACAGCTTCCCAGCTGGTCAATTAGTCAAGTAGCCAACTAGCCTTTCATCCGTCTAGCCAGATAGCTATTTAGGCATCGAGTCATCCAGTCATCTAGATATATAGCCATTGTGAGCGATCTATCTGGCAATTAATTTGCTAGGTAGCTATCTACAAAGCTAGGTATAGCTAAATCTCCATCTGTGGGCCTCGCGAGAGAGGGAGCGCACCACATAGAGAGCTGCCTATGTCTCTAACTAGACAATGGACAATAGGTGCAGGAGGAGGCCGGCAGGAGGCCATTCGGCCTTTCGAGCCTGTACGCACCGCCATTCAATGTGATCATGGCTGATCATTCTCAATCAGTACCCCGTTCCTGCCTTCTCCCCATACCCCCTGACTCCGCTATCATTAAGAGCTCTATCTGGCTCTCTCTTGAATGCATACAGAGAATTGGCCTCCACTGCCTTCTGAGGCAGAGAATTTCACAGATTCACAACTCTCTGACTGAAATTATTTTTCCTCATCTCAGTTCTAAATGGCCGACCCCTTAATTAAACTGTGGCCCCTTGTTCTGGACTCCCCCAACATTGGGAACATGTTTCCTGCCTCTAACGTGTCCAACCTCTTATACGTTTCGATAAGATCTCCTCTCATCCTTCTAAATTCCAGTGTATACAAGCATAGTCGCTCCAGTCTTTCAACATATGACAGTCCCGCCATTCCGGGAATTAACCTAGTACACTTACGTTGCACGCCCTCAATAGCAAGAATATCCTTCCTCAAATTTGGAGACCAACACTGCACACAGTACTCCAGGTGCGGTCTCACTAGGGCCCGGTACAACTGTAGAAGGACCTCTTTGCTCCTATACTCAACTCCTCTTGTTCTGAAGGCCAACATTCCATTGGCTTTCTTCACTGCCTGCTGTACCTGCATGCTTCCTTTCAGTGACTGATGCACTAGGACAACCAGATCTCGTTGTACGTTCCCTGTTCCTAACTTGACACCATTCAGATAATACCCTGCCTTCCTGTTTCTACCACCAATGTGGATAACCTCACACTTGTCAACATTAAACTGCATCTGCCATGCATCCGCCCACTCACACAACCTGTCCAAGTCACCCTGCAACCCCATAGCATCTTCCTCACATTTCACACTACCACCCAGTTTTGTATCATCTGCAAATTTGCTAATGGTACTTTTAATCTCTTCATCCATGTCAATCAATCAATTGAATTTGTGTGGGTCTGTGTCTGTGTGTGGGTGTTTGTGTGGGTCTGTGTCTGGGTGTTTGTGTGGGTCTGTGTCTGTGTGTGGGTGTTTGTGTGGGTCTGTGTCTGTGTGTGGGTGTTTGTGTGGGTCTGTGTCTGGGTGTTTGTGTGGGTCTGTGTCTGGGTGTTTGTGTGGGTCTGTGTCTGGGTGTTTGTGTGGGTCTGTGTCTGTGTCCCTCTCTCTCCCCCTCTGTCTCTCTCTCTCTCTCTCTCTCTCTCCCCTCTCTCCCCCCTCTCTCTCTCTCTCCCTCCCCCTCCCTCTCCCCCCCCCTCTATCTCTCTCTCTCTCCCTCTCTCTCTCTCTCCCCCTCTCTATCTCTCTCCCCCCTCTCTCCCCCTCTATCTCTCTCTCCCCTCTCTCTCTTCCCCCCCCTCTATCTCTCTCTCCCCCTCCCTCTCTCTCCCCTCTCTCCCCCTCTCTCTCTCTATCTCTCTCTCCCCCCCTCCCTCTCTCTCCCCCTCTCTCTCCCCCCCTCTCTCTCTCTCCCCCCCCTCTCTCTCTCTCTCCCTCCCCCCCTCTCTCTCTCTCTCCCTCCCCCTCCCTCTATCTCTCTCTCTCTCTTCCCCTCTCGCCGCCCCCTCTCTCCCCCCTCTCTCTCTCTCTCTCCCCCCTCTCTCTCTCTCCCTCCCCCTCCCTCTCCCCCCTCTGTCTCTCTCTCCCCCTCTATCTCTCTCTCTCTCCCCCCCTCTCTCTTCCCCCCTCTATCTCCCCCCTCCCTCTCTCTCTCTCCCCCCCTCTATCTCTCTCTCTCTCTCCCTCTCTCCCCCCCCTCTCTCTCTCCCCCTCTCTCTATCTCTCTCTCTCTCTCCCCCGCCTCTCTCTATCTCTCTCTCTCTCCCCCCTTCTCCCCTCTCTCTCTCCCCCATTCTCCCTCTCTCCCCCTCTATCTCTCTCTCCCCTCTCTCCCCCCCTCTATCTCTCTCTCTCCCCCTCTCTCTCTCCCTCCCCCTCCCTCTCTCTCTCCCCCTCTCTCTCTCCCCCCCCTCTCTCCCTCCCTCTCTCCCTCACTCTCTCTCTCTCTCTCCCTCCCCCTCCCTCTCTCCCCCCCTCTCTCTCTCCCCCCCCTCTCTCTCTCTCTCTCTCTCTCTCTCTCAACCTCTCTTTCTCTACCTCTCCCCCTCTCTGTATCTCTATCTCTCTCCCCCTGTCCTCTCTCCCTCTCTCTCCCTCTCCCTCTCAGTGGCGGTATTTGCTTACTAAAATGGCGGGGTAGCTTACTGTAATGGCTGGGACAGAGCGCACAGCGGCGGGGTTTGCTTACTAAAATGGCGGGGGCAGTGAGAACGGCGGGGTTTGCTTACTCAAATGGCGGGAAGGTTGCTTACTGAAATGACTGGGACAGAGCGAAATGCGGCGAGTTTGCTTACTGAAATGGCGGTCTTTGCTTACTAAAATGGCGGTGTTTGTTTACAGAAATGGCGGGGGTTGCTTACTGAAATGGTGGGTTTGCTTACTATAATGGCGGGGTTTCTTTACTAAAATGGCGGGGGCAGAGCGCAAAGTGGCGGGGTTTGCTTTCTAAAATGGCGGAGGAAGATGGGGGAACGGCGGGGGAGAGCGCACAGCGGCGGGGTTTGCTTACTAAAATGGCGGGGGAGAGCGCACAGCGGTGGTATTTGCTTACTAAAATGGCGGGGTAGATTACTGAAATGGTTGGGGCAGGCGCACAGCGGCGGGATTGCTTACTGAAATGGCGGGGGCAGAGCGAAATGCGGCAGGGTTTGCTTACTAAAATGGCGGGTGATGCTTACAGAAATGGCGGGACAGAGCGAAATGCGGCTGGTTTGCTTACTAAAATGGCGGGACAGAGC
>NC_135995.1:10456282-10457789 GCF_053455715.1 Rhinoraja longicauda
CCGACCCGGACGGACCGACCGACCGACCGGGACGGACCGACCGACCCGGATGGACCGACCGACCGACCCGACCCAGAACGACCGACCGACCGACCGACCGACCCGGACGGACCGACCAAACGACCGACCCGGACAGACCGACCAACCGACCCGGACGGACCGACCCGGACGGACCGACCCGGACGGACCGACCGACCGAACGACCGACCCGGACGGACTGACCGACCGAACCGACCGACCGACCCGGACCGACCGACCCGGACCGACCCGGACGGATGGACCGACCGACCAACCCGGGCGGGCGGACCGACCGACCCGAACGGACCGATCGACCGACCGACCCGGACGGACCGACCCGGACGGACCGACCGACCGACCCGGACGGACCGACCGACCCGGACCGACCGACCCGGACGGACCGACCCGGACGGACCGACCCGGACAGACGGACCGACCGACCCGGACGGACGGACCGACCGAGTGTTTGTGTTACAGTTCTTGGCCTTGTAATAAACAATAGACGACACTCACTAATTGTGTGTGTGTGTGTGTGTGTGAGCTCACTCACTTACCCCAGTCTAGTAGACACTGACCGACACTCCAGCAGACCGACCGACCGACCGACTGTGTGGGTGCTTGTGTTACAGTTCTTGGCCTTGTAATAAACAATAGACGACACACTCACTAATTGTGTGTGTGTGTGTGTGAGTGTGAGCTCACTGACTTACCCCAGTCTAGTAGACACCGACCTACACTCCAGCAGTTGTGTCCAAGCTTGCGATCGCCGTCTTTTATCTGACAACCTGAGGGCAGAAACACACATGAGGTTGGTTGTCTTAAACTTACCCAATAACAGATATTGATTGACCCTGTACATCCATACATACTTATACATAACAGGGATATAGAATAAACAGGTGTTGTGTGTGTGTGTGTGTGTGTGTGTGTGTGTTTTAAACAAGTGTTGCCTGCTGTCATAAACTCTTTATTTGTGTAGGATTCCTAACATCCATCCACCCACCCACCTTTGTTGATCATTTTCCAATGTTCTATAGATTTGTGGAGTTGAGTCATGTATCCAGACCTGGCTCTGTGTTCCTCATGTCCACATTACCCCCTTTTATCATTCTAATGATAACTATAAAGGTATAAATCAGACGGAAGGCTCATTAGAGACGAGTTTATAGAGTCATCAGAGTTTATCCCTAACATGATGCTTTATTAGCCAGATAGTCTGTCTAATCTCGCCTCTATGTCCCTACTCCTTCCGCCGGATTCTTATACCCTAACCCCTCATGGAGACTAGTGGTAAACGTCCTCTGGTTTATACCCTGGACATTTAATTGGAGGTACATTTCCCCCGTCTGTCTCCAGAGTACTCAACTCTGTGTTTGTGCTTTGAGAACCTGTCTACGAGATCTCTAATAAACTAACAGGTAAAGTCAGTGCCATCTCTGATTATTGTCATCCAACTGACCGCCAGCGCCAACTCGACAGATTCAAGATC
>NC_135995.1:10458289-10480789 GCF_053455715.1 Rhinoraja longicauda
GATAATTTCTCGCAGTGGGTAGTTTCCGCGTTTCCTTTTCTAAATTTGGTGCCTCTGATCGTCACTATTGCTGCTCTGGAATCTGGGGAAGAGACATGCTGTTGTGCGTCTGCTTTCTTCAGTTATTGATCACTGCACACCAGCTGCCTGCTGAGCAGTCGGCCAGGGTTTGATTACCGGTCACCGCAGTTTGCCCAAACCATGGGCAATCCGCCTCTCTGGAGCAGCGGAGATTTCGCTCAGATCGCAATGGCCAATTATCACTATGAGCCGGTCCGTGGATCCGGGATGGAATTCTCCACCCGTCAGCTTTTCACGGTAAACCCATGAAAGCATAGAAAGATAGGTGCAGGAGGAAGCCATTTGTGGGCTTTTGAAGGGCCACATGTGCTCGCTGTTTCTGCCAACAAAATGGCCACCACATGTGCTCGCTGTTTCTGTCAACAAAATGGCCGCCACATGTGCTCGCTGTTTCTGCCAACAAAATGGCCGCCACATGTGCTCGCTGTTTCTCTCAACAAAATGGCCTCCCCCAAGTTTATAACCTCCCATCCCTTACACCTCCTCCGATTGCTTCCTCCCATTCCAGCTTACTCCCCCAAGCTGGTTACCCCCCCCCATCCCTTACCCCCTAACCTGGCTACCTCCCTTCCCTTACCGAGCTAAGTTGGGTACCTCCAGTCCCTTACTCCCGTAAGCTGTCTCCCTCTCATCCCTCACTCCCCAAGCTTGGTATCTCCCATTCCCCCTTACTGCCCCAAACTGGCTACCTTGCATCCATTACTCCCTCTAGCTGGCTACATCCCACCCCAGCAGGCTAACACTCCCCGGCTGGCTATCTCCCTTCCTCTACTCCCCAAATCTGGATACCTCCCATTCCCCTCACCCCCACAAGCTGGATTCTCCCCAATCAATAGACAATAGACAATAGGTGCAAGAGAAAGTCATCCGGCCCTTCGAGCCTGTACGCACCGCCATTCAATGTGATCGTGGCTGATCATTCTCAATCAGTGCCCCGTTCCTGCCTTCTCCCCATACCCCCTGACTCCGCTATCCTTAAGAGCTCTATCTAGCTCTCTCTTGAGTGCATCCGGAGAATTGGCCTCCAATGCCTTCTGCGGCAGAGAGTCCCACAGATTCATGACGAAATGACTGGAAAAGTTTTTCCTCATCTCCGTTCTAAATGGCCGACCCCTTATTCTTAAACTGTGTGGCTCCTTGTTTTGGACTCCACCAACATTGGGAACATATTTCCTGCCTCTAACGTGTCCAACCCCTTGATAATCTTATACGTTTCGATAAGAGCCTTCTAAATTCCAGTGTGTACAAGCCTAGTCGCTCCAGTCTTTCAACATACGACAGTCCCGCCATTCCTGGAATTAACCTGGTGAACCTACGCTGCACGCCCTCAATAGCAGGAATATCCTTCCTCAAATTTGGAGACAAAAACTGCACACAGTACTCCAGGTGCGGTCTCACTAGGGCCCTGTACAACTGCAGAAGGACCTCTTTGCTCCTATACTCAAACTAGGAGACTAAAACTGCACACAGTACTCCAGGTGTGGTCTCACTAGCGCCCTGTACAACTGCAGAAGGACCTCTTTGCTCTTATACTCAACTCCTCTTGTTATAAAGGCCAACATGTCATTGGCTTTCTTCACTACCTGCTGTACCTGCATGCTTCCTTTCAGTGACTGATGCACTAGGACACCCAGATCTCATTGTACATCCCCTGTTCCTAACTTGACACTATTCAGATAATACTCTGCCTTCCTATTCTTACCACCAAAGTGGATAACCTCACACTTATCCACATTAAACTGCATCTGCCATGCATCCGCCCACTCATACAACCTGTCCAAGTCACCCTGCAATCTCATAGCATCTTCCTCACAGTTCACACTACCACCCAGCTTTGTATCATCGGCAAATTTGCAGTCTGCAGTCGCTCCAGTCTTTCAACATACGACAGTCCCGCCATTCCGGGGATTAACCTGGTGAACCTACGCTGCACGCCCTCAATAGCAAGGACGTCCTTCCTCAAATCTGGAGACCAAAGCTGCACACAGTACTCCAGGTGCGGTCTCACTCCGCGAACGGTCAAGCCACACAAGGCCGCAGGCTCGGATGGAGTTCAAGGAAGGGTAACTTAGGGACTGTGCTGAACAGTTGGCTGAGGTATTCACCAGGATTTTAACCTGTTGTTATCTCTGGCTACAGTCCCCAAGTGCCTGAAGTCGTCTACCATAGTGCCGGTGCCGAAAAAAGCAAAGATCAGCAACCCGAACGACTATCGCCCGGTTGCCCAAACTCCGGTAGTCATGAAGTGCTTTGAAAGGCTGTTCCTCTCACACATCAAATCCAGCATCCCTGACTCACTGGACTCGCATCAATGTGCACATAGGGCAAACAGATCCACAGAGGACGCCATCTCTCTGGGTCTTCACACTGTCCTGACTCGCCTGGAGAGACAGGGCACATACGTGAGGATGCTACTCATTGACTATAGCTCTGCCTTCAAACACGGTCATCCCCACCAAGCTCATCACCAAACTCCACCAGCTAGGCCTCAGCTCGTCGTTATGCGACTGGATCCTGGACTTCCTGCTGGAGCGACCGCAGGCAGTGAGAATGGGCCCGCACCTGTCCTCCACTATCACCCTGAGTACCGGCACACCACAGGGCTGTGTTCTGAGCCCCATGCTCTACTCCCTCTTCACACACGACTGTGTTCCACACCAACACCATTGTCAAGTTTGCAGACGACACAACGGTGATCGGGCTGATCACCAACGGTGATGAAACACACTACAGAACCTGGCGGACTGGCGCTCCGATAACAACCTGTCCCTAAACACCACCAAGACCAAGAAGCTGATCGTCAACTTCCGTAGGTCACACAGCGGGGAATACGCCCCGATCTCTATCAACGGGGACAGTGTGGAGAGAGTGTCCAGCTTCAAGTTTCTGGGCACTCACATTACGGAGGACCTAACAAGGTCCAATAACACTGCTGCGCTGGTCAAGATCGACTGTACTACCTGAGAACACTGAAGAAGTCAGGTCTGCCCCAACAGCTGCTGACGACCTTCTACCGCTGCACCATAGAGAGCATCCTAACGCATGGCATCCCTGTGTGGTACCTCAGCTGCACGGAGGCAGATAGGAAAGCTCTTCAGCGGATAGTCCATAGAGCTCAGAGGGCCATCACAACACAGCTACCAGCCTTGGAGGGCATCTACTACACACGATGCCTCAGAAAAGCCACCAGCATCCACAAAGACTCCTCACACCCTTGCAACAGTCTGTTGGGGACCTCCACCATCGGGCAGACGATACAAGGCCTTCTACGCCCGCACCTCCAGACTCAGGAACAGCTTCATCCCCAGGGCCATAGCTGCTATGAACCGGTCCTGCTGAGTCGGATGGTCACATCGCAGAGTGAACCGGCACAGATAGAGAATAGACAATAGGTGCAGGAGGAGGCCATTCGGCCCTTCAAGGCAACACCGCCATTCAATGTGATCATGGCTACTGAATCAGTACCCCGATCCTGCCTTCTCCCCATACGCCCTGACTCCGCTATCCTTAAGAGCTCTATCTAGCTCTCTCGTGAATGCATTCAGAGAATTGGCCTCCACCGCCTTCTGAGGCAGAGAATTCCACAGATTCACAACTCTCTGACTGAAAAGGTTTTTCCTCGTCTCCATTATAAATGGCTTACCCCTTATTCTTAAACTGTGGCCCCTGGTTCTGGACTCCCCCAACATTGGGAACATGTTTCCTGCCTCTAACGTGTACAAACCCTTATTAATCTTATACGTTTCGATAAGTTCTCCTCTCATCTTTCTAAATTCCAGTGTATACAAGCCTAGTAGCTCCAGTCTTTCAACATCTACTTGCACTTTATTTTGTTATAAAACTGTTCTAATTTGTTTCATTGGGTTGTTTAAATTAATACTGACTAGCTAATTCATTTATTGCATCGTATGGGAGGCACATTCCCAATCTTGTTTTACTCCTGTACAATGACAATAAGGATATATTGTATTGTATTGTATTATATTGTACAACTGCAGAAGGACCTCCTTGCTCCTAAACTCAAATTAGGAGACCAAAACTGCACACAATACTCCAGGTGTGGTCTCACCAGGGATCGGACAAGTTAGATGCAGGAAACAAGTTAGGTGTGTCAATCTATGCATTGGCGTGTCAATCAGTGTGCATAGGCATGTCAATCAGTGTGCATAGGCACGTCAATCAGTGTGCACAGGCGTGTCAATCAGTGTGCATGGGTGTGACAATCAGTGTGCATAGGCATGTCAATCAGTGTGCAAAGGTGTGACAATCAGTGTGCATAGGCGTGTCAATCAGCGTGCATAGGCGTGTCGATCAGTGTGCATTGGTGTGTCAATCAGTGTGCATAAGCGTGTCAACCAGTGTGCATAGGCGTGTCAATCAGTGTGCAGAGGCATGTCAATAAGTGTGCATAGGCATGTCAATCAGTGTGCATAGGCGTGTCAATCAGTGTGCATAGGCGTGTCAATCATGTGCATAGGCATGACAATCAGTGTGCATATGTCTCCCCGCTAGGGGAGAAAGGGCGCCTCTGATTGGCCGCCACGCCCATTGCTATGGCGTCTTTTGTTGCCAGGGGGGGAAAGCGGCCTTTGATTGGCCAGGTGGAAGAGCGGCAGACGTTTGGCCGACGTCTCCTGTTGCCGGGATATAAAGGAACCTCTGATTGGCCACCGCGCCCATGTCTATGGCATCATCTGTTGCCGGGCTTGAACGGGACCGCTGATTGGTCGCCGCACCCATGCCTTAAGGCGTCATCTGATGCCAGGACAAAAAATGACCCTCTGATTGGCTGCCGCGCCCATGTCTATAGCGTCATTTAGTGCTTGGGAGAAAGAACGCCGCTGATTGGTCACCACGCCACAGCGCATAGCGTCATCTGATCCTTGGGGAGAAAGAGCACCGCTGATTGGCCGCTGCGCCCTTGTCTATGGCGTCATCTGTTGCCAGGGTTTAAAGCGACCTATGATTGGCCGCCGCGCCCATGTCTATGGCGTCATCTGTTCCCAGGAGAGGAGCACCTCTGATTGGTCCACAAAATGCTGGAGTAACTCAGCAGGTCAGGCAGCATCTCGGGAGAGAAGGAATGGGTGACGTTTCGGGTCGAGACCCTTCTTCAGTCTGAAGAAGGGTCTCGACCCGAAACGTCACCCATTCCTTCTCTCCCGAGATGCTGCCTGACCTGCTGAGTTACTCCAGCATTTTGTGAATAAATCGATTTGTACCAGCATCTGCAGTTATTTTCTTATACCTCTGATTGGTCACCGCGCTGCAGCGCAAAAGCGTTATCTGACGCCAGGGGAGAAAGAGTACCTTTGATTGGCCACCGCGCCCACAGGGTATAACGGGACCTCTGAGTGGCCGCCGCGCACATGCCTTTTGCGTCTCCTGTTGCCTGGGCAGAACGAGACCGCTGATTGGCCGCCGCGCCACAGCGCAGAGCGTCATCTGTTGTCAGGGGGGAAAAAATGATTTTTTTGTGTAGGATTCCTAAGTTGAACTGATACAATCTGCATTTTGGAATATGTGGCAACTGGAATAAATATAGAGAGTCAGAGAGAGAGTGAGAGAGAGAGAGTGAGAGAGAGAGAGAGAGAGAGAGAGAGAGAGAGAGAGAGAGAGAGAGAGAGAGAGAGAGAGAGAGAGAGAGAGAGAGAGAGAGAGAGAGAGGGAGAGAGAGGGAGAGAGGGAGAGAGAGAGAGGAGGGAGAGAGAGGGAGAGAGGGAGAGAGAGAGAGAGAGAGAGAGAGAGAGAAAGAGAGAGAGAGAGAGAGAGAGAGAGAGAGAGAGAGAGAGAGAGAGAGAGAGAGAGTGAGAGAGAGAGAGAGAGAGAGAGAGAGAGAGAGAGAGAGAGAGAGAGAGAGAGAGAGAGAGAGAGAGATAGAAAGGGAGGGAGGGAGAGAGAGAAAGAGCGGGGTAGAGAGAGGGGGAGAGGGAGAGGGAGAGAGAGAGAGAGAGCCCACCCCACCCTACCCCTGACCGGTCCCCAGTGTGGAGGGGGGGGTGAGCATGAGGGGGTAGAAACTGAAATAAACACTTCAATGATCAGGGACTGTCATTAAAAATGATCAATATATAACAGGTATAACAGGTATAACAGAGCTTTATTTGTCGTTCGGTACCGAAGTACCGAACGAAACTACATAGCAGTCATAGAAAAAAAAAGAACACAAGACACATGACCCCAACACAAACGTCCATCACAGTGACTCCAAACACCCCCTCACTTGTGATGGAGGCAACAAAACTTCCACACTCTTCCCCACGCCCACGGACAGACAGCTCGTCCCCGACCGACCCGCACAGTCCCCGCACCGGGCGCTGAAACGTCTCGCGGCCGAACCGGGCGATGAAAGGCCCGCGACCAAGCCTTGTGCAGCTAAGTCCCGTGGTCGAGCCGCACCGGGCGATGTCAAGTCCGCAGCCGAGCCGCACCAGCGATGAAAAGCCCCGCAGCCGAGCTGCACCGGGCGATGTTAAGTCCCGCAGCCGAGCCGCACCGGGCGATGTTAAACCCCGCGGCCGAGCCGCACCGGGCGATGTTAAGTCCCGCAGCCGAGCCGCACCAGCGGTGAAAAGTCCCGCAGCCGAGCTGCACCGGGTGATGTTAAGCCCCGCAGCCAAGCTGCACCGGGCACTGTTAAGTCCAGCGGCCAAGCCGCACCGGGATGTAAAGTCCAGCGGCCAAGCCGCACCGGGATGTAAAGTCCAGCGGCCAAGCCGCACCGGGTGATGTTAAACCCCGCGGCCGAGCCGCACCGGGCGATGTTAAGTCCCGCAGCCGAGCCGCACCAGCGGTGAAAAGCCCCGCAGCCGAGCTGCACCGGGCGATGTTAAGTCCCGCAGCCGAGCCGCACCGGGCGATGTTAAACCCCGCGGCCGAGCCGCACCGGGCGATGTTAAGTCCCGCAGCCGAGCCGCACCAGCGGTGAAAAGTCCCGCAGCCGAGCTGCACCGGGTGATGTTAAGCCCCGCAGCCAAGCTGCACCGGGCACTGTTAAGTCCAGCGGCCAAGCCGCACCGGGATGTAAAGTCCAGCGGCCAAGCCGCACCGGGATGTAAAGTCCAGCGGCCAAGCCGCACCGGGTGATGTAAAGTCCAGCGGCCGAGCCGCAGCGGGCGATGTTAGGCCCCGCAGCCGAGCCGCACCCCGCGCCGTGAGGAAGAGAAAAGTCCGTCCCCCCACCCACACATACACAACCAAAAAAAAAAAAAAAAAAAACCATCCCAACACCGACACACAACAAAAAAAGGGGAAAAAAAGACGGACAGACTGCTAGTCAGCCGCTGCCGTTAGGCGCCGCCACGTGGGTATATATGACAGGCAATGGTGTTATTTTTTCTGCTTAATCTGCATCTTTGAGCAAGGGGGCGATTGGATGAATGTGAGGGGCTGGGGGTCCCGGAGCGGGGCCGGGGATGGGATCATCCGTCCGGGACTGACAGCTGGAAGATGCGGCGGTGAATGTGAGGAGCCGGAGCCCGGAGCGGAGAGACTGCGGCCGCCCTCTGGGATGCGCTCAGGGCGCGGGTTTATTAATGAGCCGCAGCGCTGAGGTGAGTGGATATTTCACCGCGCTCTTCACCTGCTCCCTGAACCTGGACTGGGTCGCCGCGTAAATAAATGTGTTGGTGCAGCAGCTGAGATTCCTCAGCAAATACCCGACGTAGTTAAAGATCAATTGCGAATCATTCCGATCATTTCCAATCCCTGTGATCTGATAATAGACGAAGTTTACAACCAGCGTCATCCACAGGAGGATGAAGCTGCCGGAGATGGTGAAGAGTAAAACCACAGACCTCCTCCTGCTCTCCATCTCCGGGTCACTGCGCTTCTCCCCCTTGCTCTCACCCCTCAGCCCCTGACGGACCAGACTGGCCACTAAAATGTGCCGGGCTGTCAGAGCGTTGAGCAGCAGGATCACAGCGAAAGGGAGGAGCGGAATTAAAACCGTGTCGATCCAGTCAAATGCCACCCACCCGGGGTCAGTGTAATAACTGTCCACCATGATACAGCCCCACGGGACATTGTCCATGGTTGTCCAGGGTTCCAGTGTGAAGTAGCGGGGAACGTTTTTCAGACACAGCAGAACGCCGGCTGTTGCGAGAACCGCAGCCGCAGTTTTCCCGGTGCAATATTTAGTTTTCAGCTTCTGGCAACAAATGGCGACAAAGCGATCAAAGGTGAAAGTGACGGTGAACCAGACAGAACAGTCTGTAGCTGCAGTCCTCAGTACAGCGTTAACACTGCAGACAGGGGTGATGGACAGGACACTCCAATAAAAGTAATGGTATCGGATCTGATACAAAGTGACCTCGGTGATCAGGGTGAGTAGATCGGCCGCTGCCATGGCCACCAGGTAGCGAGTGGTGCAGGTGGAGAGGCCGCACTTTGTCCGGGACAGGATCACAATCGCCACTAAATTCACTGCGGAAAGAGAAGGGGAGCGGGCACTGGGCATTACTGAACACGGTCTCCGGGGCTGAACACCGGCTCCACTTTCAGCTGGAGATCAGGAGTGTTGGAGTCGGTGCGCGGCTGCAGGTTTAACAATGTCAGACCCGGCTCCGACTGTGCCCGACCTGCCTGCTTCAGGGGAGAGGAGATAATGCGACGGACGGGGTAAAGGATGGGGAGAGAACGAGCAGCCGCCCGCTACAATAGGCGGAATGGTCCTGTCTACAGTTAACCCCGCTCACAGTCTCTGATGGGGCCGGTTTCACAGACTTGACCGTGACCGGCCGCGTTTAACTAGGGCTCTGGGAACTCGGCATCTGATGGGGACGAGGAGGGTTTCAGAGGGAAGGCAGGGACAACTTAGGATCCGGCAGCAGAGTGGCTCCGTTAATGGATTAATTCCTCAGTTCGGTAACAACACACGACGGTAGATCCGCGGCCACTGGTTCAGGAGATTGATCCAATTATTGACCAACAGGCGGTGGAATCCGACTGTGACAGACTCCACAGTGAGATGTGTCCACAGGAGCGGGTGTTCACTGATCAATAACTCAGACACAGTGAACTTCACAATGTAAACCCCTTCCCAGTCACACCGTCCCGGAGAGCTGCCTGTCCCGAGCACTGGGACAACTCTGGGCAAGGTCTCACTGAAGGCAAGAACAACATTCTAGTGGGTCCCGGCAGTGGGAGAAAGAGAGGGTTAGTTTCGGCTGTCTGAAAGTAAGAAAAATCACAGCGTTAATTCAAAGATATTTCACTGAGAGGATTGATATAATCTACACATTCTTACACAACGATCATCAGTTGGGAATATTGTAACACGATCAGAATCAGGTCAACATCTGTGAACACACGGAGTTATAAAACTTGAATTGTTCTGCTCACTTACCAGGGACTCCAACGGCAGCAATGATCACGTACAAGATTTTTTCCACGTCCATATATTCCCAATAATGGTGCCCCATTTTCTCTGCCCAGCGACGTGTCCCCGTGAGCTACCGGTAATCTCTCGGAATGAAATGCCGGGGCAGAACATCCCCGGAGATTTTATACCATTTTCCGTCTCCACCGGGACAGTGAAGTTTCAACAGAGTTAAAAAATAGATATTTTGAAATGATTCGCAAACAGATGACATCAGCCAAGTGAAATCCCTTCTGAGACAGGTCGTGATTTATTCAGGGAATTGATTGAGAAACTCCAAAGACTGGGAATTGTGGCGATACTGAGGGATGGAAATTGGGAGCGGCATTGTTCCAGCAAAGGGGATATTGGTTCAAACTCCATCTGGTCCAACTCTCCGCCTCGTGTTGTTTGTCTGATTTCCTTCAATCCGCTTCACTCACTAAGGCAATCCCAATTCCAGGGACCCTCTCATGGCTTCTGGTGCCCAGTTTGAAGGTGGACTGGGCGACATTTGTCCACAGCTTGAGGAATTAGATCAACAGATCACCTCGCACTAAAGTGGCCCCTCCACTATGCTTCACCACTCAATATGATCGCGGCTTAACTGACTGCAACCTCACCCCCACACTCCCGGCGAGGCCGGTAACCATTCACTCCTTGCTCGCCTGCGGTGGGGCTGATTTTGCGCCGGAACAATAACATTCTCTGCCTTCGTCACCTCTGAGGAGGAACGACCCAAAGACTCTCGACACTCAGAGAACAGAAATATTGTGGCTTCAGAATTGTCCGAAACCCAAATAACACAGCGAATGATGCGGCACATCTCCCTCCTCCCTTTCTCTCTCCCTCCTCCCTCTCTCTCTCCCTCCTCCCTTTCTCTCTCCCTCCATCCTTACTGCTGTGGCTCTCTATGAACTATCACTCTGTCCTACCATCTCTATTCTTCCTCTCGGCTCCGCCATCTCTCTATCAACCTCGCTCTCCTAACTCCCCCCTCCTTCTCACTCCCATTGCATTTATCCCTCCGTTTCTTTCTATCTATCTGACCCTTCCATCGCTCCGTTTTGCCAACCCACGCGATCTGAACTCCGCTCACTTTTCATGTTCTCACTCTCCCTTTGTTACTTAATTCTCCCTCCATCTCTTCTTTCGTCTTCTCCGCTATCTCTTCCTTTCATCACTGTACTCCCTATCGTCTCTCTCTTTTCCCCAACAATCCTGCTCGCCTTGGGGTAAAACTGATGGAGTGACACGCTGTGGAGCAGTACTGATGGAGTGACACACTGCGCGATTGTACTGATGGAGTGACAGACTTCGGTGTAGTGCTGATTGAATGACACACTGGGGGTAGTATGGACAGAGTGGCACACAGTGGGCGAGTACCGAAGTATTGACACAATGTTCGGTGGTACTGTCGGGTTGCACATTGTGACTTCCACACTGAAGTTGGACTGACGGTGGGGCAGTACAGATGGAGGGTTATACTGTTGGGTAATACTAATTGAATGAGTCCATGTGGTTGTACATAATGGAATAACAAGCTTAAGGCAGTACTGATGGATTGCATCACTGTGGTGTAGTACTGATGGAATAACATATTGCAAGGTAGTACTGATGGAGTGACACGCTCCAGTGTTGTACTGATGGAGTGTAACACTGTGGAGTAGTACTGGTGTAATGACTTACTGTGGAGGTGTATTGATGGAATGACACACTGTGGGGTAGCACGGATGTAATAGCACATTCTGTTGGAGTGACGCAGTAATACTGATGGACTGACACACTCTGCGGTAGTACTGTTGCGATGAAAAACTGTGGTGAAACAGTGATGGAATTACACACTATGGAGTCGCTGCGATGGGTTAGCACACTGTGGGGTAATGCGGATGGAATGGCAGATTTAAGTTTGTCCTGAAACACTGGGGAGTACTGATGGAAGAACATATTGCGGGGAGCATTGATGGAGTGACACGTTCTCGGGTTGCACTGGAGTGACATGATGTTGGGCAGTGCTGATGGAGTGCAACACCATGGAGTTGTATTAATGCAGTGAGACACTGCGCGGTTTCACCGACGGAGTGACACACTGAGCGGTAGTACTATTGTGATGACAATCTGTGGTGTAGTACTAATGCAATGACAAACTGAGCGGCAATACTGATGGAAAATGACACAATTTGTGGCAGCACTTATGGGGTGACACACTGGGATAGTCCTGATTGAACGATAAACATCGGGTAGTACTAATGGAGTGAGACATTGTGCAGAAATACCAATAGAGTGAAACTGTGGGGAATTACTGTTGGAGTGACAAAGTGAGGTAGGACTGATGGAGTGACACACTGTGGGGAATACTGATGGAGTGACACTGCGAGGAAGTACTGATGGGTTGACACTGTGGGGTAGTACTGATGGAGTGACACGCTGCGTGGTATACTGATGGAGTGATAATCAATGGATTGTACTGATGGAGTGACACACGGTGGCGTCGTACTGATGCGACGATAACCCGAGTGATATTCCTGGTGGTGCGACGCTCTGTGGGGAGGCACTGGTGGAGTGGCACAATGTAGGGTAGTACAAATAGAGTAACAAACAACATTTTAGTACTGATGCAGTGGCACACTGTGGGTAGTGCTGGTGGAGTGACACACTTTGAGGTAGTACTGATGGAGTGACACACTATGTGGCAGTTCTGACGCAATGGCATACTGTGGGATAGTACTGATTGAGTGACACCCTGCGGTGTAGCACTGTTGGAGAGACATATTCCAGGGTAATACTGGTGCATTGAAACACCGTGGGGTAGTACTGATGGAAGGACTCATTGTGTAGTACTGATGGAGTGACACACCGTTGGATAGTACTGATAGAGTGACACCGTTTGCGGTAGTACTAATGGAATGATACACAAGGTGGTACTGATGTTGAAAAACACTGTGGGTGTGTATTGATGGTATGGTACACAGTGCGGTACTACCAATGAAGTGACACGCTCTCGGGTTGTCATGATGGAGTGACATAGTGTGTTCTAGTAATGATCGTCTAACACACTGTAGGCTTGTATTGATGGAGTGATAACCAGTGGGGTATTGTTGATGGAGTGACACAATGTGGGCAGTACATATGCAGCAATACACTTTGGGGTTGTACTAGTGAAGTGACAAACTGTGGGCGGGCACTGATGGAGTAAAACATTTTGGTGTATTACTGATGGAGTGACATAGTGTGCCGTAGTACTGATGGAGGAACAAACGATATGGTAGTACTGATGTCGTGGCACACTGTCGGATAGTATTAATGGTGTGAAACTAAATGGGGTACTACTGATGTAATGACACATTATAGGGTAGTTCTGCTGGAGTGACACACTGAGGGGAAGAACTGATCGAACGACGCACTGTGGGATAGAACTGATGGAATGACTATCCATTTGCTAGTACTGATGCAATTGCATTCTATGGGATAGTACGAATGAATGACACGTTGTGATGCAGTAATGATGGAGTAATCGACGATGTGGTAGTACTGATGGAGTGACACGCTGTGCGATAATATGTATGGATTAGCATCCTGTGGGGTAGTAGTGAAGGACTGGTATATTTTGGGGTAGAACTGATTATAGTGACACATTCGATGGTATTATTGAAGGGGTGAAAAACTGTGGGTAGATCTGATGAAATTACATGCTTAAGGAGGTACTGACACAGTGAAACACTTCGGGAAGAAATGATGGAATGACGTACTGTGGGGTTGTACTGATGAGAGTGACACGCTCTTGGGTTCGACTAATGGAGTAACATGTAGTACTGATGGAGTGACAGACTGTGAAGTAGTATTGATGGAGTAACCTAACGTAGGGTAGTGTTGAAGTAATGGCACATTCTGGGGTAGTTCTGATGGGGTGACACACTGTGCGGTAGTACTGTTGTTGTGACATAATGTGGGATGGAATTGATGGAGTGACACTGTGCGGTAGCACTGATGGAGTGACGCACTGTAGGGTAGTACTGGTGTAACGGTATACTGTGGGATATTACTGCTGGAGTGACGCACTGTGTGGTAGTACTGGTGTAACGGTATACTGTGGGATAGTACTGATGGAGTGATATCGGCGAAACCAAGCGCAAGCTCGACGATCGTTTCGCTGAACAGCTCCACACAGTCGTACCTGATCTCCCGGTTGCTCAGCACTTTAACTCGCCCCCGCTCCCCCATTCCCAATCTGAACTTTCTTTCCTGGGCATCCTCCGTTGTCAGAGTGATGCCCAGCGCAAATTGGAGGAACAGCACCTCATACTTCGCTTGGGCAGCTAACATACCAGCGATATGAACATTGACTTATATTACTTCAATTAGCCCTTGCTTCCCCTCTCTCTCTCCACCCCCCCCCCCTCCTTCCCAGTTCTCCCACCAGTCTCACTGTCTCCAACAAAATTATATCTCTTTCCCGCCGACCTCTCCGACATCAGTCTAAAGAAGGGTCTCGACCCGAAACGTCACCCATTCTTTCTCTCCAGAGATGCTGCCTGTCTCGTTGAGTTACACCAGCATTCTGTGTCTACCTTCGATTTAAACCAGCATCTGCATTTCTTTCCTACACGAAGTACAAGGCACGACAAGACTTTCGGCTAATAATAGCTGTGCCGAACATGAGACGACCACCCTTACCTGCCTTCTCACAATGCATATCCCTTCATTAACTGAAAATCTGAACTTGTCTTAAATATTACTATTGTAACTGCGTCCAACTCCAGTGGAGTTGGTGGTAAGATTTTAGGACCCGTTATACAGGATGATGTGACAGAGTACTGAAAAGTGCACGATGAATTAGGCATAAGTTGGCATGGCTTTGTGAATGGAAGGTCATGTTTGATAAATTTGCTGGAATTATTTGAGGAAGTAAATAGCAAGACAGCCAAAGGGGTGACAGTAGATGTTGTTTACTTTGATTTTCAGAAAGCCTTTGACCAGGTGTCACAAGATGGCTGCTTAGGAAGATGAGAGCCCACGGTGTGAAAGGGCAAATACCAGCATGGATAACTGGTTGGCTGGATGGCGGAAGACAAAGAATAGCAATAAAGGGGGATTTTTTTCTCGTTAGCTAACAGTAACTAGTGGAGATCTTCAACGATCGGTATTTGTCTGCTACTCCACGTTTTATATTATGATTTGGACGAGGGGATTGAAGGCTTTGTGGCCAAGTTTGCGGATGATAGGCAAAATAGGTGGAAGGGCAGATAGTGTAGAGAAAGCAGGGACTCCGCAGAAGGACTTGGACATGTTGGGGGAATGGGCAGAGAAGTGGCAGATGGAATATAGTGTAGCAAAGTGCGGAGTACTGCATTTTGGAAGTAGGAATATTGGTGTAGACTACTGTCTAAGTGGGGAAATAATCCATCAATCAGAAGTGCAAAGGGGCTTGGGAGTGCTGGTTAAGGATACCCAAAAAGTTTATTTGCAAGTTGAATCGGTGAGAATGATCAGCCATGATCACATTGATTGGTAGTGCTGGCTCAAAGGGCCGAATGGCCGACTCCTGCACTTATTGTCTATTGTCTATTGTCTAATGGAAGCAAAGTCGATGCTTGCATTTATGTCAAGACGACTTGTATACAGAAACACGGATGTAATGTTGAGGCTATACAAGGCGCTGGGAAGGCCGCATTTGGAATATTGTGAGCAATTTTGTGCACCATATCAGAGGGGAGGTGTGCTGGCTCTGGAGAGGATTCCGGAGGAGGTTTACAAGAATGATCCCAGCAATAAGTTAACCTATGGCGATCGTTTGTCGGCTCCCGGTTTGCACTCGGAGTTTAGAAGTATGAGGGTGGACCTCATTGAAACATACAGATATGTGAATGGTTTAGATCCAGTGGATGTGGAAATATGTTTCCACTTGTGGGAGCGTCTCGGACAAGAGATCATTTCCTCAGAATTAATCTACGTTCTCTTTTGAAGATGATCAGAAATTTATTTTTTCAGAAATTGATGAATTTGTGGAATTATTTGCCACAACAGGCTGTGTAAGACACGTCAGTGGATATTTAAAGGCGTAGACAGAAAGATTCTTGATTAATACAGTTATCAGAAGTTATGGGGAGAAGGCAGGGGAATGGGGTTTGGAGGGAAAATGATTGGCGGATAAGACTGGCCGAATTCTCTAATTCTACTCCTATTCCTTATCACCCAATGCCCACCTTCGATGCACACACTGCCCCTTGCTTTCCCCGCGCACCTCGTTTAAACTTCACCCCTTTCACCATAAAGGGGTGGCCTTCAATACTTGATATTTCCATCTTGAGAGGAATGTTCTGATTGTTTACCATATCTTTGCCTCTCATAATTTGCTATCGATCTATCAGGTTACTGCCCGAACTCCGATGAACCAGTCCAACGTCTGGTTGTTGATACGCTCCAGGCGATGTTCTTGTAAACGTCTTGAACACGATTTCCGAAGCGCCCATATCCTTCGTGAACGAGAGCGAACATAACTGTACACAATGCTGCAAAAGCGGCCGAAGTAAAGTTCTCTAAAGTTGAATATTGACATCTGACTCATATTCAATGACTCGGTCAACTATAGCAGGCATTCTACGTGGCTTATTTATTACTCTAAACGTACTACCACGATTTGTGTGTTTCGCATTGGGAACTCAAGGTCCATCATAAGCAATGCTGATGCTGCGATGCACTTATCTTGTACAAACAGTGAGGGCTGTTGTGCCTCGATGTTGCAGTGTGCTGCGGCAGTCTATTGCTACTGTACATGCACTGAGGTGCGTTGTGTGTGGATGTTGCCGTGTGCTGCTGATGTTCATCCAGGGGAGGGCGCCATGACAGTATATTGCTACTGTACATGCACTGAGGTGCGCTGTGTGTGGATGTTGCCGTGTGCTGCTGATGTTCATCCAGGGGAGGGCGCCATGACAGGACATTCCCACTGTACATGCACTGAGGTGCGCTGTGTGTGGATGTTGCATTGTGCTGTTGATGTTCATCCAGGGGAGGGCGACGTGACAGTCTATTGCCACTGTACATCCACTGGGGTGCGCTGTGTGAGGATGCTGCAATGCACTGATAAAGAAGAACACTGGGTACAAAAGTCATAGCAGTAGAAGTAGGGCACCAGGCCCATCGAGTCCACTCCGGCATTCTATCATGGCTCACCTATAGTTCCCACTCAACTCCATTCTCCTGCCGTCTCACCGTAATTGTCGACACTCTTACGAATCACGACCATGTCCAGCTCCGATTTAAAAAATACCCAGTTACGGTTTCTACACCTGTCTGTGGCAGAATTCCAAAGATTTACCGCCTTCTTACGAAATAAATTCCTCATCATCTAATTTTAAGCGTACGTCCTTTTATTCTGAGGCTCGTCAAAAGGTGGTGTATCTGGGGAATGCTGCCACAGACGCCTCTGGAGGCCGTCATTGGGGAATTGACCAGTTTTTAAATTGGGGATGGGCAGGTCCGTGATTAGTAAGAGTGTCAAAGTTGGGGTTGGATTTGAGTGGGAAAGATAAGGCAGCCATGATCGAATAGCGGATCAGACTCGGTGAGCCGAGTGACTTACTCAAATGACGTATGAACTTATGAACTCATTACTGACTCCGGGATTGGACGGAGTCTATAGACATAGAAAACATAGAAAATGGGTGCAGGAGGATGCCCTTTGGCCCTTCCAGCCAGCACCACCATACACTGTGATCATGGCTGATCATCCACAATCAGTAACCTGTGCCTGCCTTCTCCACAAATCCGTTGATTCCGCTCGCCCCTAGAGTTCTAACACTGGTCGCTATTCAAGGATTTGACAATTGACCCGAACGACGACGTCAACACCTTTACAAATGCCATGAGAAAATGTGCGCAGTAATGCGCTTCCCGACGCAGTCTAGCCATCTCTTTATCCAGCTAATTGCTATAAGCCACGCTAGCTCTCTAGCTATCTAGCTGTCTCGCTCTCTAGCCATCTTGCTGTCTAGCTGTCTAGCTATGTGGCTATCGAGCCATCTCGATCTGTAGCTATCAATATAGTTATATATCTACCTGACTAGCTATCTAGCTAAGGTAGACAAAATTCTGGAGTAACTCAGCGGGTCAGGCAGCATCTCAGGAGAGAAGGAATGGGTGACGTTTCGGGTCGAGACACTTCTTCAGACTGATGTCAGCGGATGGAGCCGGACAAAGATAGGATATAGACGGAGACAGGAAGACTGGTGGGAGAACTGGGAAGGGGGAGTGGATTGAGAGGGAGGGCAGGGACTATCTGAAGTTAGACAACTCAATGTTGATACCGCTGAGGTGTAAACTACCCAAGCGAAATATGAAGTGCTGTCCTCCAATTTGCGTTGGGCCTCACTCTGACAATGGAGGAGGCCCATGACAGAAAGGTCAGATTGGGAATGGGAGCGGGAGTTGAAATGCTGAGCCACCGGGAAATCAGTTTGGTTGAGACTGACTGAGCGGAGGTGTTCAGCGAAACGGTCGCCGAGCCTCCGCTTGGTCTCGCCGATGTAGAGAGGTTGACACTTGGAACAGCGGATACAGCTGACGTTGGAGGAGGTGCAGGTGAACCTCTGCCTCACCTGGAAAGACTGTTTGGGTCCTTCGATGGAGTTGATTTGGGAGGTAAAGGGACTCGCCCCTCAAACAACACCTGTCCCGTTAACTCCCCACTCGACCAACACCTGTCCCTTTACCTCCCCCTCGATCAACACCTGTCCCTTTACCTCTCCCCAACTAGCCTTCTAACCGTCTCGCCAAATAGCCATCTTCCTTTCAAGCGATCTAACCATCCAGCCATCTACGCTAGTCATCTATACGTATAGCTATTTAGTTAGCGATCTAACTATCTAGCTGGGTGTCACATAATGCTGGTCAGCCAGCATCTAGGAGAGAGAGAATGGGTGACGTTTCGGGTCGAGACCCTTCTTCAGTCTCGACCCGAAACGTCACCCATTCCCTCTCTCCGAGATGCTGCCTGACCTGCTGAGTTACTCCAGCATTTTGTGAAACCTTCGATTTGTACCAGCATCTGCAGTTATTTTCCTAACTACCCAGCTATCTCACGTGCTAGGTAGCTATCTATCTAGCTGGATCTAACAAGATCTCGCTCTCTCACGAGGCCCACAGAGGATGAGAGAGAGCACACCCCTCAAATAGCTGCTTAGATAGAGCTACCTATCTTACTATCAATATATCCAGCTATCTCGCCATACAGATATCCAGATTTCTAGCTGTCTGTCATTGCATGTAGATAGCTATCTAGTTAGTTCGCTATCTTGCTATCGAGATAGCTCACGCGCTGTCTGGCAGTCTATCCTGCTGGACAGCAATCTAGCACTCGAGATAGCTGGATTGATAGCTACAGAGTTAGATACTTTGGTAGCTACATAGCTAGGTCGCTAACGAGACTGATGGCTAGGTAGAGCGATAACTAGATTACAAGATTGTTAGCCAACCGCTTTGACGGCCAGATAGCTGTTTAGCTTGGTAGAGCTTTGCTAGATGGCTAGTGAGCTAGGTATCTAGCCAGCCACACCAGTAGATGGCTCAGTAGACATATAGCAAGTGAGTTTTATAGAGATTTAGCACCGAGGACTCTCTCGTTCCCCCTTTCACGCGGCCGCCAGAAAACGAGTGAGCGAGAAAGGGCACTCCACAAAGAGTTGCCTACAAAACTACCTAACTATTTTGCTGTGCAGAGTCCAGCTATCTCGCCACCCATCTGTCTAACGTTCAAGCTATCTAGCAATGCAGCTATTTAGCTAGGTAGAGAGCTAACACGCTCTCTGGCTGTCTTTCCCGCTGGCTATCAATCTACATAACTTGATATCCAGCTATCTAGCTGTCATGCTAACTAGTAAAGCAGCTTTCCGCCTATTTAGGGAGCCAGCAACCTATCAATTTGACTATCCACCCAGCTGTCCAGCTATATAGTTAACAGGCTAAATAGCTATCTCTCTAACTAGCTAGCATGCTATCTATCTCTCTATCGAGCTAGCCACCTAGCTATGCAAACTCCTAACTATTTACCTAGCTAGCTATCTTACTCTCTAGCTAACTATATATTTAGATATCTCCCCAGTTATCTACCCCGTTGGCTAGCAATCCAACTATCCAGCTATCCAGCTATATAGCTAGCAGTCTAGCTAGCTATCCAGTGATCTAATTACGGAGCTATCTATCCATTTGTCTCTGTAACAATCAATCTAGCTATTCATTTCTTAATCTGGCCATTTAGCGATTTACATATCTCCTATTGTTATCCAACTATCTAGCTATTTAGCCATGTAGTTATATATCTGACTAGCTGCATAGCTATCTAGCTATCTAACTAAGTAGCCAGCTCGCCAACAAGCCTTCTAGCCATCTACTCATCAAGCCATCTCGTTGTCTGACTACCCACCCATCTGGCGTTATTCAGCTCGCCATCTACCCAGCCAGACAGCTTCCCAGCTGGTCAATTAGTCAAGTAGCCAACTCGCCTTTCATCCGTCTAGCCAGATAGCTATTTAGGCATCGAGTCATCCAGTCATCTAGATATATAGCCATTGTGAGCGATCTATCTGGCAATTAATTTGCTAGGTAGCTATCTACAAAGCTAGGTATAGCTAAATCTCCATCTGTGGGCCTCGCGAGAGAGGGAGCGCACCGCATAGAGAGCTGCCTATGTCTCTAGCTAGACAATGGACAATAGGTGCAGGAGGAGGCCGGCAGGAGGCCATTCGGCCCTTCGAGCCTGTACGCACCGCCATTCAATGTGATCATGGCTGATCATTCTCAATCAGTACCCCGTTCCTGCCTTCTCCCCATACCCCCTGACTCCGCTATCATTAAGAGCTCTATCTGGCTCTCTCTTGAATGCATACAGAGAATTGGCCTCCACTGCCTTCTGAGGCAGAGAATTTCACAGATTCACAACTCTCTGACTGAAATTATTTTTCCTCATCTCAGTTCTAAATGGCCTACCCCTTAATTAAACTGTGGCCCCTTGTTCTGGACTCCCCCAACATTGGGAACATGTTTCCTGCCTCTAACGTGTCCAACCTCTTATACGTTTCGATAAGATCTCCTCTCATCCTTCTAAATTCCAGTGTATACAAGCATAGTCGCTCCAGTCTTTCAACATATGACAGTCCCGCCATTCCGGGAATTAACCTAGTACACTTACGTTGCACGCCCTCAATAGCAAGAATATCCTTCCTCAAATTTGGAGACCAACACTGCACACAGTACTCCAGGTGCGGTCTCACTAGGGCCCTGTACATCTGCAGAAGGACCTCTTTGCTCCTATACTCAACTCCTCTTGTTATGAAGGCCAACATTCCATTGGCTTTCTTCACTGCCTGCTGTACCTGCATGCTTCCTTTCAGTGACTGATGCACTAGGACAACCAGATCTCGTTGTACGTCCCCTGTTCCTAACTTGACACCATTCAGATAATACCTGCCTTCCTGTTTCTACCACCAATGTGGATAACCTCACACTTGTCAACATTAAACTGCATCTGCCATGCATCCGCCCACTCACACAACCTGTCCAAGTCACCCTGCAACCCCATAGCATCTTCCTCACATTTCACACTACCACCCAGTTTTGTATCATCTGCAAATTTGCTAATGGTACTTTTAATCTCTTCATCCATGTCAATCAATCAATTGAATTTGTGTGGGTCTGTGTCTGTGTGTGGGTGTTTGTGTGGGTCTGTGTGTGGGTGTTTGTGTGGGTCTGTGTCTGGGTGTTTGTGTGGGTCTGTGTCTGTGTGTGGGTGTTTGTGTGGGTCTGTGTCTGGGTGTTTGTGTGGGTCTGTGTGTGGGTGTTTGTGTGGGTCTGTGTCTGGGTGTGTGTGTGTGGGTCTGTGTCTGTGTGTGGGTCTGTGTCTGTGTGTGGGTGTTTGTGTGGGTCTGTGTCTGGGTGTGTGTGTGTGGGTCTGTGTGTGGGTGTTTGTGTGGGTCTGTGTCTGGGTGTTTGTGTGGGTCTGTGTGTGGGTGTTTGTGTGGGTCTGTGTCTGGGTGTGTGTGTGTGGGTCTGTGTCTGTGTGTGGGTCTGTGTCTGTGTCTGGGTGTTTGTGTGGGTCTGTGTCTGGGTGTTTGTGTGGGTCTGTCTGTGTCTGGGTGTTTGTGTGGGTCTGTGTCTGGGTGTTTGTGTGGGTCTGTGTCTGTGTCTGGGTGTTTGTGTGGGTCTGTGTCTGGGTGTGTGTGTGTGGGTCTGTGTGTGGGTGTTTGTGTGGGTCTGTGTCTGGGTGTGTGTGTGGGTCTGTGTCTGTGTGTGGGTCTGTGTCTGGGTGTTTGTGTGGGTCTGTGTCTGTGTGTGTGGGTGTGTGTGTGTGGGTCTGTGTCTGGGTGTTTGTGTGGGTCTGTGTCTGTGTGTGTGGGTGTGTGTGTGGGTCTGTGTCTGGGTGTGTGTGTGGGTCTGTGTCTGGGTGTTTGTGTGGGTCTGTGTCTGTGTGTGGGTGTTTGTGTGGGTCTGTGTCTGGGTGTTTGTGTGGGTCTGTGTCTGGGTGTTTGTGTGGGTCTGTGTCTGTGTGTGGGTGTTTGTGTGGGTCTGTGTCTGGGTGTTTGTGTGGGTCTGTGTCTGTGTGTGTGTGTGGGTCTGTCTGTGTGTGGGTGCTTGTGTGGGTCTGTGTCTGGGTGTTTGTGTGGGTCTGTGTCTGGGTGTTTGTGTGGGTCTGTGTCTGGGTGTTTGTGTGGGTCTGTGTCTGGGTGTGTGTGTGGGTCTGTCTGTGTGTGGGTGCTTGTGTGGGTCTGTGTCTGGGTGTTTGTGTGGGTCTGTGTCTGTGTGTGGGTGTTTGTGTGGGTCTGTGTCTGGGTGTTTGTGTGGGTCTGTGTCTGGGTGTTTGTGTGGGTCTGTGTCTGTGTGTGGGTGTTTGTGTGGGTCTGTGTCTGGGTGTGTGTGTGGGTCTGTGTCTGGGTGTTTGTGTGGGTCTGTGTCTGGGTGTTTGTGTGGGTCTGTGTCTGTGTCTCTCTCTCTCTCCCCCCACTCTCTCTCCCTCCCCCCTCTCCCTCTCTCTCTCTCTCTCTCTCTCTCTCCCCCCTCTATCTCTCTCT
>NC_135995.1:10485789-10533975 GCF_053455715.1 Rhinoraja longicauda
ACCCGGACGGACCGACCGACCGACCCGACCGACCGAACGACCCGGACGGACCGACCGACACGGACGGACCGACCGACCGACCCGGACGGACGGACCGACCGACCGACCGACCGACCCGGACGGACCAACCGAACGGACCGACTGACCCGGACGGACCGACCCGGACGGACCGACCGACCGACCCGGATGGACCGACCGACCGACCCGGACGGACCGACCGACCCGGACGGACGGTCGGACCGACCGACCCGGACGGACGGTCGGACCGACCGACCGACCGAGTGTTTGTGTTACAGTTCTTGGCCTTGTAATAAACAATAGACGACACTCACTAATTGTGTTTGTGTGTGTTTGTGTGTGTGTGTGAGCTCACTCACTTACCCCAGTCTAGTAGACACTGACCGACACTCCAGCAGACCGACCGACCGACCGACTGTGTGGGTGCTTGTGTTACAGTTCTTGGCCTTGTAATAAACAATAGACGACACACTCACTAATTGTGTGTGTGTGTGTGTGTGAGTGTGAGCTCACTGACTTACCCCAGTCTAGTAGACACCGACCTACACTCCAGCAGTTGTGTCCAAGCTTGCGATCGCCGTCTTTTATCTGACAACCTGAGGGCAGAAACACACATGAGGTTGGTTGTCTTAAACTTACCCAATAACAGATATTGATTGACCCTGTACATCCATACATACTTATACATAACAGGGATATAGAATAAACAGGTGTTGTGTGTGTGTGTGTGTGTGTTTTAAACAAGTGTTGCTTGCTGTCATAAACTCTTTATTTGTGTCGGATTCCTAACATCCATCCACCCACCCACCTTTGTTGATCATTTTCCAATGTTCTATAGATTTGTGGAGTTGAGTCATGTATCCAGACCTGGCTCTGTGTTCCTCATGTCCACATTACCCCCTTTTATCATTCTAATGATAACTATAAAGGTATAAATCAGACGGAATGCTCATTAGAGACGAGTTTATAGAGTCATCAGAGTTTATCCCTAACATGATGCTTTATTAGCCAGATAGTCTGTCTAATCTCGCCTCTATGCCCCCCTACTCCTTCCGCCGGATTCTTATACCCTAACCCCTCATGGAGACTAGTGGTAAACGTCCTCATGGCTCTGGTTTATACCCTGGACATTTAATTGGAGGTACGTTTCCCCCGTCTGTCTCCGGAGTACTCAACTCTGTGTTTGTGCTTTTAGAACCTGTCTACGAGATCTCTAATAAACTAACAGGTAAAGTCAGTGCCATCTCTGATTATTGTCATCCAACTGACCGCCAACGCCAACTCGACAGATTCAAGATCGGTTCCTGTTGATTGGAGGGGAGCTAATCTTGTCCCACTTTTTAAGAAAGGAGGGAGAGAGAAAACGGGAGAAATTATAAACGACATTTTTGAGAATACACACTTGTTTGTTTGTGTGTGTGTGTGTGTGTGTGTGTGTGTGTGTGTGTGTGTGTGTGTGTGTGTGTGTGTGTGTGTGTGTGTGTGTGTGTTTGTGTGTGTTTGTGTGTGTGTGTGTGTGTGTGTGTGTGTGTGTGTGTGTGTGTGTGTGTGTGTGAGAGAGAGATTTGGACAATCTCTCTCTCTCTGACCTCTTGCTGTAGCTGTGATAGCTGCTCCTTTCTCAGCTTAACCCCCAGTCTAGTAGACACAGACACTCCAGCAGTTCCCCATGAGGATCGAGCACCGAGCTTGTGATCACCATCTCTTTTAACAGCCCCCTCCGACCTGAGGAACGAAACACACAGATATGGGTGAAACTCACACACACAGACATAACAGGCATCTATCTCCCTGAACCAATAATACAAAGGACAGCTCAATGCACTGTGCTGCAAAACCCCAATAGGATCGATGCAATCAGAGTCAGTTTGCAAAATCATTCTGCAAGGTATCAATTTGAAGGAACTCCTGGACCATTGTCCATCCTGCAGATCACCCTGAGCCCAGACTGGCAGGTGTCAATCAAACCGAAAGCCTGTGTAGTTCTGCAGACAAGGGCTGAGCAATACTGACAAATCTCTCACTCCCTATATTTATTTAAGTTCCCACATATTCCAAAATGCAGATTGTATTAGTTAAAGTTATGAATCCTACATAAATAAATATTTATTTAAGTTCCCACATATTCCAAAATGCAGATTGTATTAGATAAAGTTATGGATCCTCCATCAATAAATATGTATTTAAGTTGCTGTATATTCCAAAATGCAGATTGTATAAGATAAAGTTATGAATCATACTTAAATAAAGTTCCCACATATTCCAAAATACAGCTTGTATTAGTTAAAGTTAGGAATCCTACATAAATAAATGTTTATTTAAGTTCCCACATATTCCAAAATGCAGATTGTATTAGATAAAGTTATGGATCCTCCATCAATAAATATGTATTTAAGTTGCTGCATATTCCAAAATGCAGATTGTATAAGATAAAGTTATGAATCCTACTTAAATAAAGTTCCCACATATTCCAAAATGCAGATTGTATTAGTTAAAGTTAAGAATCCTACATCAATAAATATTTATTTAAGTTGCTGCATATTCCAAAATGCAGATTGTATTAGTTAAAGTTAGGAATCCTACATCAATAAATATTTATTTAAGTTGCTGCATATTCCAAAATGCAGATTGTATTAGATAAAGTTAGGAATCCGACATCAATAAATATTTTTGATAAAACACAAGGCTTGTTTATTCTTTATCCCATCAGCAATAAAACAGGCAGGCAAGTTTAAAAAACATATCAAAAAATACTTTTTTCAAGTAATAAATATTTTAAAAACATTTTCTTTTCAACAACTCCATCCGACATTTCCACAGGTAACACATTCAATGCAGATATTCATTTCCAAATTTACACAGAATCCCTTATTTGGAGTCTCTCTCTCTCTCTCTCTCTTACCTGTTCTTGTAGCTGTGATAGCTGCACCTTTCTCAGCTTAACCCCCAGTCTAGTGGACACTCCAGTAGTCCCCATGGGGTCCAGCACCAAGCTTGTGATCACCATCTCTTTTATCTGCCCCCTCCAACCTGAGGGACGAAACAAACATAACAGGCATCTCCCTGAACCAATAATACAAAAGACAGCACAATGCACTGTGCTGTAAAACCCCAATAGGATCGATGCACTCAGAGTCAGTTTGCAAAATCATTCTGCAAGGTATCAATTTGAAGGAACTCCTGGACCATTGTCCATCTGCAGATCACCCTGAGCCCAGACTGGCAGGCACCATTCAAACCCAAACCGAAAGCAGACAAGGGCTGAGCAATACTGACAAACCTCTGACTCCCTATATTTATTTAAGTTGCTGCATATTCCAAAATGCAGATTGTATTAGTTAAAGTTAGGAATCCCACATAAATAAATATTTATGATAAAATATTTTTGATAAAGCACTCAGAGTCAGTTTGCAAAATCATTCTGCAAAGTATCAATTTGAAGGAACATGGGGAACTCCTGGAGCAGATCAGCCTGAGCCCAGACTGGCAGGTGTTTAAGTTCCCACATATTCCAAAATGCAGATTCTCGTAGATAAAGTTATGAATCCTACATAAATAAATCTTTATTTAAGTTCCCACATATTCCAAAATGCAGATTGTATTAGTTAAAGTTAGAAATCCTACATAAATAAATCTTTATTTAAGTTGCTGCATATTCCAAAATGCAGACTGTATTAGTTCAATTTAGGAATCCCACATAAATAAATATTTTTGATAAAGCACAAGACTTGTTTATTCTTTATCCCATCAGCAATAAAAACAGGCAAGTTTTTTAAAAAATATTTTTAAAAACTTTTTTCAGACTTCCGGTGGCGCTATGCTCTGATAAAGCCACGCGTCAACTAGCTCCGAAGAAAATCCGATCTTAAAGGGGAAAGAACGGGACAGGTCCACTGAAATTTGCCGATAACTTTCAACGAAGGGTGAGTGAAGTCATTAGACCGTGACTCCTACCGTTTATATGTCGATAAGTCGCACTCCCCCGTTAAAAACTGCTGCAAAACGAGCTGGCAAGGCCAGGCTGCCGGAAGAGGAATCAGGTCAGATGGAAGCATCAGCCTCAGCCTCAGCCTCAGCCTCAATTCCAGTGCCGACCCAAGAAGAAATTCCCAAACAGTCCCGAAAGCCACAGCCTAAAAAAATTGGATTGGAGGAATTTCGAACCATAGTTGGTGAGGAGCTTTCAAGTATGAAGGATGATTTTCAGGAAATGAAAGATGAATTAATATCGTTGAAAGGATTGAAGGGAGAAATATCAACTATCATCAGTGAGAAGTTATCATCAGTGAAGAAAGAAATATGTGACAGTATGAACGAACATATGGTGGAAGTAAACTCTAAACTACAAAAGCTGGATTCCGACTTTACCAGTAAGTTGGAGCATATTACTACTACGGTACATCAACATGACGAGGCTATACGCGAGTTGGAAGTTCTAGCTGAGACAAGCGCTGATACAACAAAAAGGGTATTAACGGAGACTCAACGCCTATCTGATCTACTAGCGAAAGTAACCGAGAAATGCATTGACTTAGAGGGTCGCTCTAAACGTCAGAACCTAAGGATTGTTGGAGTTAAAGAAGGCCAAGAGAAAGATAAAAACCTCTGTGATTTCACTGCTGAACTCCTACGGGATGTTTTGAAACTGGACACAAAACCTTTGCTGGATCGAGCCCACAGAGCACTGAGAGCTCGGCCAGCTGCTGGCGCTCCCCCAAGGCATCTGATATTAAAGGTACACTACTCTCACGTCTTAGAAGATATTCTGTCGAGAATCGCTATCAACAGAAACTTATCATTCCAAGGCGACAATATCCGTATTTTTAGAGATTATCCTGCTGAGGTGGTTAAGAAAAGAGCACTTTTTAATGAGACAAGATCAATTCTGAGGAAGATCCCATCGCTCAGATTCGGAATGTTGTACCCGGCCAAACTGCGAGTCACCTACAAGCAGACAGAAACCTTTTATACCGATCACAATAAAGCATTCGAATTCGCCCGAGAGATTGAAAACTCGCTGAAGGGATGAATACCACTCCACGGCTGTAATCACTTGCAGAGAACTGATTGGGCTATAAGGCGTTATAATTTAAAGTTCCAAGACCAGTGAATAAGCTATATGACTATTAATCTTTATTAACTACTATTAATAAAAAAATATTATTAATCACTACCAATAAGAAGTTCAAGTAACACTTGACTCATGTAAATTTTACTTTTAACATTTAACTAATATACTCCAGGGGGGAAAACTGGCCTATTTTGGATTAAATTCCTTTGGGCCTCTCCTGTTTATTTCCCCTTGCTTCTAAAAATATATATATTTTAAAACGGGAAAAAAAAAAATAACTGTGTTAAAAAACGGAGCTAGTATTAATTTTTTTTTACATCTCACGGAAGTCCTTAGATTTTTTGCCACCTTAGGGTGGCTAACACTAACTGCACTAATTGTAGTCGTAGTTTTAGTTGTCTCTTCTTTTTTCCTGCACTCTTTTAACCTTTTATATATTGATTTTTTTTTAGATTTAACTTTTATTATCATGTCATTTTTCAGAAATTATATACTTTTGGGAGATATTTCCGGGAGGCACTCTACGCTGTACAAAAGATCATCCACCCCTCATTCAAGAAAAATGTTGTAGTCCGGGTGCCAGACCATTTGCTTTATTATAGACTATTTATCGGTTAAGATGCAAGATTCTATTAGGAAAACAGGGGTTAAAGGTATTACATTTTGTAGTTGGAATGTCAAGGGTGTTAATGAACCAATTAAAAGAGGTAAAGTACTTTCACATTTAAAATCTATTGATGCAGACATAATGTTCCTTCAGGAAACTCATCTTAAAAATGTAGCACATAATAGACTGAAAGGCAAATGGATTGATAAAGTATTTCACTCATCGTTTCCCTTTAAATCAAGAGGTGTTGCTATTTTAATTCGTAAGGGTATACCATTTATAAATACTTCCTCTATAGTCGACACTGAAGGTAGATATGTTATATTAGTGGGAGAACTATATTCTACAAAATTGATATTGGTGAATGTCTACGCACCAAATTTTGATAATCCGTTATTTAAAAAAAATATATTTAATACCATTCCAGAATTTGGACAATATAACTTGATAATTGGAGGAGATTTAAATTGTACATTAGATCCTTATTTGGATAGATCTTCAACTCAAAGGAAAACAAAATCCAAGTCGTGTGAATTATTAAACTCTTATATAAATAATGCAAATATAAAAGATGTTTGGAGGATTGATAATCCTTCAGGCCGAGAGTATTCATTTTATTCACCTGTGCATAAAACTTATTCAAGAATTGATTATTTCTTGGTGGACTCCAAACTTATTCCTTATACGTATAATTCAAAATATCATAATATTATTATATCCGATCATGCCCCTTTAACATTTAGGGTAAAACTCCAAGGAGTAACGGGGAAACAGACTAATTGGAGATTTAATCCGCAAATCTTAAATGAAAAAGCATGTTATGATTATCTTAAATCGCAATTTGAGATTTTTTTTAACGCAAATGACCTTCCTGAAACACCTGCGTCCCTGCTTTGGGAAACATTTAAAGTGTTTGTGAGAGGATGTATTATTGCTTTTCAAGCGTCTCAAAACAAGAAGAACCGAGCTGAACAGAATGACCTGGAAAGTCAGATAAGACAGTTAGACATAACAAATGCCATCGCTCCCTCTATTGAAATACATAATAAAATTGCAGTTCTCAAATATAAGTTAAATTATATCCTTTCAGCTCATATTTTAAGGCTTTTTCAATATACTAAACAAAAACATTTTGAATTTGGAGATAAACCACAGAAATTGCTAGCACGTCAACTCCGTAAATTAGAAGATGATTCTACAATTCATAAAATTAGATCAGAAAATGGAGATTTGCTTAAACTACCTAAGGATATTAATCAGAGATTTTTGCAATTTTATCAGTCATTATATTCATCAAAAATAACAGATACTTCTGCGCAGATGCAAAAGTTTTTGCAGGAATGTAACCTTCCTGGTTTGAATGTGAGTGATAGAAATTTACTGGGCGCAGAAATAACTATGAAAGACGTTGAAGAGACTATTAAATCCATGAAAAATGGGAAGACTCCTGGCCCTGATGGCTTAAATAATGAATTTTATAAAAAATTCAGTGGTTTGATCTCTCCACGTTTGCAAACTGTATATAGTCACACCTTTAAACAACAGAGATTGCCACAAACTCTGACTGAATCAACAATAATCCTCATTCCTAAAAAAGATAAGGATTCTGAAGACCCTGGTTCGTATAGGGCGATAGCTCTTTTAAATACTGATCAGAAGATATTAGCGAAAATCTTAGCTCAGAGATTAAGTCTAGTTATAGACAAATTGATACACCCCGATCAATCAGGCTTTATAGCCAAACGATATTCATTTTTCAACTTGAGACGCTTGTTTAATATAATTTATTCAAATAGACTATTAAATGAAGATTTAGCAATCATCTCGCTAGATGCTGAAAAAGCATTTGATCAAGTAGAATGGCCCTATCTTTTCTCAGTGATGGAAAAATTTCAACTAGGTGAAAATTTTTGTGCATGGTTGAAACTTTTATATACATCCCCAACAGCTAGAATATTAACTAATCAAATGCTGTCATCTAAATTTCATTTAGCTAGGGGTTGTAGACAAGGATGTCCACTATCACCACTTTTATTTGCCCTTATTATAGAACCACTTGCTGAGAGTATTAGATCAAATTCAGATATTTATGGCTACAACACTAAACATACAACCAATAAAATTTCTTTATATGCGGATGATGTATTAATATATATTACAAAGCCAGAAATTAGCATTCCGAATTTATTAAATCTCATAACTCAATTTGGTTCATTTTCAGGTTATAGAATTAACTGGTATAAAAGTGAAATTATGCCAATAATGGAGCATAATCCGGCCATACTTCAACAATTTCCTTTTAAAATTGCCTATGAAAAGTTTAAATATCTTGGAATTTACGTGACTAGGAAATACACTTCTTTATTTAAATCAAATTTTCCTCCTTTACTTGCTAAATTACACAGAAATATCCAATTTTGGAAAACACTTCCTATATCATTAGTTGGTCATAGTAATGCTATAAAGATGATCTTTCTTCCACAGCTATTATACTTATTTCAAGCAATTCCGATCTACCTTCCAAAAAAGTTTTTTTTTTAAATTGATTCAATTGTTACTAATTTTATTTGGGACTACAAGACTCATAGAATAAATAAAAGACACTTATGTAAGTCTAAAATTAATGGAGGAATTGCTTTACCTAACTTTTTATTTTATTATTGGGCGGTTAATATTAAAAATATAACCTGCTGGTTGGATGATTCTGATCAACAATCGGATTGGTTAAAGATGGAGAAAGAGGATTGTTTACCATTCGATATTGGTGCGATCCTCTTAGCTCCAATAAATTTAAATAAAAAAACATATGGAGGTAATCCCATTATACATAGTGTTATCCGTACCTGGAAACAATTAAAGCTTACGTTAAAATTGAGTAAATTATCTGTTTTCCTTCCTATTGCGAATAATCCTTCTTTTAAACCGTCTGTCTTAGATAGAGGCTTTGCTCAATGGAAAAGTTATGGAATTAAAAGGGTGGGAGATCTTTATCATAAGGGAACTTTTCTTTCGTTTCAGGAGTTACAGCAGAAGTACGGATTACATGTTAATAATTATTTTAGATATTTACAACTTAGAGATTATGTAAAATCACACATGCAAGAATATAAGTTTAGAGGTCCAGAAACACTTGATGTATGCCTGAATCGACATTATAACTCAAATAAATTAATATCTTTTATTTACAATATTCTCCTTGACATTGACATTCCGTCATCAGAATCTTATAGATGAGCATGGGAGGACGAATTGAATCAATTTATAATGCAAGATATATGGGATGAAAGTTTACAACATATACATCAATGTTCATTGAATACTAGACATTCCTTAATACAATTTAAAATAATACATACATTACATTATTCGAAGACGAAATTAAATAGGATTTTTCCTAGTATCTCTCCTATTTGTGATAAATGTCAATTTCAAGAAGCTAATTTAACTCATATTTTCGTAACTTGTATAAAAATGCAAAACTTCTGGTTGGAGATTTTTAAAATAGTTTCTAAAGTTATTAATAAAAAATTAGATATGGACCCAAAATTAATTATATTAGGATTATCAGAACATACTACAAATTTTACAGTAAGTCAGGTACATTTTCTTGATTACAGTCTAATAACTGCGAAAAAACTAATACTTAAATTTTGGAAAAAACCAATAACCCCCACAATTAAAATGTGGACTATGGAAATGGCAGAGACCCTGCATTTGGAAAAAATAAGGTTTGCCTTAATCGACAAACCTGAATTATTTTTAAAAATATGGTCTCCATTTATTGAATTTTTAGAAAAGTAAATGGGTTTGGCACAGGACTAAAATAAATTAAAAAAAATTTAAATAAAAAGTTGAAACTTGAGTTGGGGGTTGGATGTACAGCTGTGGTTTTTGTCTCCCGGATCTACTCCCGTTAATTTTTATTGTTAGATCCTTTTTTTTTTTTTTTAACCCTCTTATTCTCTCTTCCCAAGTTTATAGTTTTATATTTTTATTTTTACTTTCTCTCTTCAAAAATTTAAAAATTGAAGCTATGTAAGAACTTTGTAACAAATGTGTTTTTTTTTAAATTTCGATTTGCACATATGCTTTTCAAAAAATAAAAAATAAAAAAAAAAAATAAATAAACTTTTTTCAAATAATAAATATTTTTAAAACATTTTCTTTTCAACAACTCCATCCGACATTCCAAAATGCACATTGTATTAGTTCAAGTTATGAATCATACATAAATAAGTATTTATTTAAGTTCCCATATTCCAAAATGCAGATTGTATTAGTTAAAGATAGGAATCCTACATAAATAAATATTTATTTAAGTTCCCACATATTCCAAAATGCAGATTGTATTATTTAAAGATAGGAATCCTACATAAATAAATCTTTATTTAAGTTGCTGCATATTCCAAAATGCAGATTGTATTAGTTCAATTTAGGAATCCCACATAAATAAATATTTTTGATAAAGCACAACACTTTTTTATTCTTTATCCCATCAGCAATAAAACAGGCAATTTAAAAAAAATATATATCAAGTAATTTTCAAGTAATAAATATTTTAAAACATTTTCTTTTCAACAACTCCATCCGACATTTCCAGAGGTTACAATCAAACGGAAAGACCGTGTAGTTCTACAGACAAGGGCTGAGTAATACTGACAAATCTCTGACTCCCTATATTTATTTAAGCTGCCACATATTCCAAAATGCAGATTGCATTAGATAAAGTTATGAATCCCACATAAATAAATATTTATTTAAGTCCCCACATATTCCAAAATGCAGATTGTATTAGATAAAGTTATGAATCCCACATCAATAAATATTTATTTAAGTTGCTGCATATTCCAAAATGCAGACTGTATTAGTTCAAGTTGTGAATCCCACATAAATAAATCTTTTTGACAAAGCACAAGACTTGTTTATTCTTTATCCCATCAGCAATAAAACAGGTAAGATTTTTTTTAAATATCAAAAAATACTTTTTCAAATAATGAATAATTTAAAAACATTTTCTTTTCAACAACTCCATCCGACATTTCCACAGGTTACACATTCAATGCAGATATTCATTTCCAAAATTTACACAGAATCCCTTATCTGGAGTCTCTCTCTCTCTCTCTCTCTCTTACCTCTTCCCGTAGCTGTGATAGCTGCACCTTTCCCAGTCTAGTGGACACAGACACACTCCATGAGGATCTACCACCAAGCTTGTGATCACCGTCTCTTTTATCTGCCCCCTCCAACCTGAGGGACCAAACAGACATAACAGGCATCTCCCTGAACCAATAATACAAAGGACAGCTCAATGCACTGTGCTGCAAAACCCCAATAGGATCGATGCACTCAGAGTCAGTTTGCAAAATCATTCTGCAAGGTATCAATTTGAAGGAACTCCTGGACCATTGTCCATCTGCAGATCAGCCTGAGCCCAGACTGGCAGGCACCATTCAAACCGAAACCGAAAGCAGACAAGGGCTGAGCAATACTGACAAATCTCTGACCCTATATTTATTTAAGTTGCTGCATATTCCAAAATGCAGATTGTATTAGTTAAAGTTATGAATCCCACATAAATAAATATTTTTGATAAAATATTTTTGATAAAGCACTCAGAGTCAGTTTGCAAAATCATTCTGCAAAGTATCAATTTGAAGGAACATGGGGAACTCTTGGAGCAGATCACCCTGAGCCCAGACTGGCAGGTGTTTAAGTTGCCACATATTCCAAAATGCAGATTCTCGTAGATAAAGTTATGAATCCTACATAAATAAATCTTTATTTAAGTTCCCACATATTCCAAAATGCAGATTGTATGAGTTAAAGTTAGGAATCCTACAAAAATAAATATTTATTTAAGTTCCCACATATTCAAAATGCAGATTGGATTAGTTCTAAGTTATGAATCCTACATAAATAAGTGTTTATTTAAGTTCCCACATATTATAAAATGCAGATTGTATTAGTTAAAGTTAGAAATCCTACATCAATAAATATTTATTTAAGTTCCCACATATTCCAAAATGCAGATTCTCTTAGATAAAGTTATGAATCCTACATAAATAAATCTTTATTTAAGTTCCCACATATTCCAAAATGCAGATTGTATTAGTTAAAGTTATGAATCCTACATAAATAAATATTTATTTTAGTTCCCACATATTCCAAAATGCAGATTGTATGAGTTAAAGTTATGAATCCTACATAAATAAATCTTTATTTAAGTTGCTGCATATTCCAAAATGCAGATTGGATTAGTTCTAAGTTATGAATCCTACATAAATAAGTATTTATTTAAGTTCCCACATATTATAAAATGCAGATTGTATTAGTTAAAGTTAGAAATCCTACATCAATAAATATTTTTGATAAAACACAACACTTTTTTATTCTTTATCCCATCCGCAATAAAACAGGCAAATTTTTAAAAAACATATCAAGTAATTTTCAAGTAATTTTCAAAGTAATAAATATTTTAAAACATTTTCTTTTCAACAACTCCATCCGACATTTCCAGAATTTACAATCAAACGGAAAGCCTGTGTAGTTCTGCAGACAAGGGCTGAGCAATACTGACAAATCTCTGACTCCTATATTTATTTAAGCTGCCACATATTCCAAAATGCAGATTGTATTAGTTAAAGTTAGGAATCCTACATGAATAAATATTTTTGATAAGACACAACACTTGTTTATTCTTTATCTCATCAGCAATAAAACAGGCAAGTGGTCTCTTTCTTAAAACACAGTCTCTGCCTCTCTCTCTCTCTCTCTCTGACTCCGAAGGGCCTGTTTACGCGCTGTATTTAAAAATCTAAAAATCTAAATCTCTCTCTCCTTCCTCTCTTCCCCTCTCTCTCCCCCTCTCTCCCCCTCCTCTCTCTGTCCCCCTCCTCTAAATTATAAAAGATAAAACCCACTTTTCCCAATGTGGGTTGTTTTTAAATGTGCTATACAAATAAAATTGACTTGACTTGACTCCTCTCTCCCCCTCTCTCTCCCTACTCTCTCTCCCCCTCTCTCTCCCCTCTCTCTCTCCCCCTCTCTCCCTCCTCTCTCTCTCCCCCTCTCTCTCCCCCCCTCACTCTCTCTCTCTCTCTCTCTCTCTCCCTCTCTCTCTCTCTCTCTCCCTCTCTCTCTCCCTCCTCTCTCTCTCTCCCCCTCTCTCTCCCCCCTCTCTCTCCCCCTCTCTCTTCCCCCTCTCTGTCACCCTCTCTCTCCCGTCTCTATCTCCCCCCTCTCCCTCCCTCCTCTCTCTCCCCCTCCTCTCTCTTATAAAAGATATTTTATAAATGAAAGCTCGTGGCTTTTTGAGTTTGTTTGTGCATGACTCTCTCTCTCTCTCTCCCTCCTCTCTCCCCTTCCCTCTCTCTCTCTCCCCTTCCCTGTCTCTCTCTCCACCTCTTGCTATTAAAAGATATTTTATAAATTAAAGCTCGTGCGTTTTTGAGTTTGTTTGTGCCTGTGTGACTCTCTCTCTCTCCCCCTCCTCTCTCTCCCCCTCCACTCTCTCCCCCTCCACTCTCTCCCCTCCTCTGTCTCCCCCTCCTCTCTCTCTCTCTCCCTCCTCTCTCTCTCTCTCCCTCTTCTCCCTCCTCTCTCTCCCTCCCTCTCCCTCCCTCCCTCTCCCTCCTCTCTCTCAAACTCTCCAAAATGATCTCAACTTTATTTCAGTGCTCAATGTTGCCCGTCTAGCGGGGCAGCTAATTGATAATTGGTGGGATTGCTGAGCCTTGGGGAAGTTGTGGGTTTTTGCAGATCCACATGTGCTCGCTGTTTCTGACAACAAAATGGCCGCCACATGTGCTCGCTGTTTCTGGCAACAAAATGGCCGCCACATGTGCTCGCTGTTTCTGGCAACAAAATGGCCGCCACATGTGCTCGCTGTTTCTGGCAACAAAATGGCCGCCACATGTGCTCGCTGTTTCTGTCAACAAAATGGCCGCCACACGTGCTCGCTGTTTCTGTCAACAAAATGGCCGCCACACGTGCTCGCCGTTTCTGTCAACAAAATGGCCTTCTGAGGCAGAGAATCCCAGATTCAGAACTCTCTGACTGAAAAAGTTTCTCCACATCTCCATTCTAAATGGCCGACCCCTTATTCTTAAACTGTGGCCCCTTGTTCTGGACTCCCCCAACAACGGGAACATGTCTCCTGCCTCGTATGTGTCCAACCCCTTAATAATCTTGTACGTTTTGATAAGATCCCCCTCAGTCTTTTAAATTCCAGCGAGTATAAGCCCAGTCTATCCAATCTTTCTTCATATGAAAGTCCTGCCATCCCAGGGATCAATCTGGTGAACCTTCTCTGTACTCCCTCTAAGGCAAGAATGTCTATCCTCAGATTAGGAGACCAGAACTGCACACAATACTCCAGATGCGGTCTCACCAAGGCCCTGTACAACTGCAGCAGAACCTCCCTGCTCCTAAACTCAAATCCTCTTGCTATGAATGCCAACATACCATTCACTTTCTTCACTGCCTGCTGCACCTGCACGCTTGCTTTCAATGACTGGTGCACCACGACACCCAGGTCACGTTGCATCTCCCCTTCTCCCAATTGGCCACCATTCAGGTAATAGTCTGCTTTCCTGTTCTTGCCGCCAAAGTGGATAACCTCACATTTATCCACATTATATTGCATCTGCCATGCATTTGCCCACTCGCCTAATCTATCCAAGTCACTCTGCAGCCTCCTAGCATCCTCCTCGCAGCTAACACTGCCACCCAGCTTCATGGCATCCGCAAACTTAGAGATGTTGCATTCAATTCCCTCGTCCAAATCATTAATATATATTGTAAATAACTGGGGTCCCAGCACTGATCCTTGCGGTACCCCACTAGTCACTGCCTGCCATTCCGAAAAGGACCCCTTTATTCCTACTCTTTGCTTCCTGTCCGCCAACCAATTCTCTATCCACCTCAACACTGAACCCCCAATACCGTGTGCTTTAAGTTTGTACCCCAATCTCCTATGTGGGACCTTGTCGAAGGCCTTCTGAAAGTCCAGATATAACACATCGACTGGTTCACCCTTATCCACTCTACTAGTTACATCCTCGAAAAATTCTATAAGATTCGTCAGACATGATTTGGCTTTCATAAATCCATGCTGACTTTGTCCGATGATATCATCACTTTCCAAATGTGATGCTATCACATCTTTAATAACTGACTCTAGCATTTTCCCCACTACCGATGTTAGGCTAACTGGTCTATAATTCCCCGTTTTCTCTCTCCCTCCCTTTTTAAAAAGTAGGGTTACATTAGCTACCCCCCAGTCCTCAGGAACTACTCCAGAATCTAAAGAGTTTTGAAAAATTATCACTAATGCATCCACTATTTCTGAGGCTACATCCTTAAGCACTCTGGGATGCAGCCTATCTGGCCCTGGGGATTTATCTGCCTTTAATCCATTTAATTTACCTAACACCACTTCCCGACTAACCTGGATTTCCCTCAGTTCCTCCATCTCTTTAGAACCCCGGTCCCCCGCTATTTCCAGCAGACTGTTTATGTCTTCCTTAGTGAAGACAGAACCAAAGTATTTGTTCAATTGGTCTGCCATCTCCTTGTTCCCTATGATCAATTCACCTGTTTCCGACTGCAAGGGACCTACATTTGTCTTAACTAGTATTTTTCTCTTTACATATCCATAAAAGCTTTTGCAGTCAGTTTTTATGTTCCCTGCCAGTTTTCTCTCATAATCTATTTTCCCTTTCCTAATTAAGCCCTTTGTCCTCCTCTGCTGGACTCTGAATTTCTCCCAGTCCTCTGGTATGCAACTTTTTCTGGCTAATTTATATGCTTCATCCTTTGTTTTAATACTATCCTTGATGTCCCTTGTTAGCCACGGATGCACTACCTTTCCTAGTTTGTTCTTTTGCCAAACTGTGATGAACAATTGTTGTAGTTCATCCATGCGACCTTTAAATGCCTTCCATTGCATGTCCACCGTTAACCCTTTAAGTATAAATTGCCAGTCTATCTTGGACAATTCATGTCTCATACCTTCAAAGTTACCTTTCTTTAAGTTCAGAACACTTGTTTCTGAATTGACTTTGTCACTCTCCATCATAATGAAGAACTCTACCATATTATGGTCACTCTTGCCCAAGGGGCCTCGCACAACAAGACTGCTAACTAACCCTTCCTCATTAGTCAATACCCAGTCTAGAATGGCCTGCTCTCTCGTTGGTTCCTCGACATCTTGGTTTAGAAAACCATCTCGCAAACATTCCAAGAAATCCTCTTCCTCAGCACCCCTGCCAATTTGGTTCACCCAATCTATATGTAGATTGAAGTCACCCATTATAACTGCTGCACCTTTAGTGCACGCATTTCAAATTTCCTGTTTGAGTGCACGCATTTCGAATTTTGCTGTTTCTGTCAACAAAATGGCCGCCACATGTGCTCGCTGTTTCTGTCAACAAAATGGCCGCCATATGTGCTCGCTGTTTCTGTCAACAAAATGGCCTTCTGAGGCAGAGAATCCCAGATTCACAACTCTCTCAAAAGTTTCTCCTCATCTCCATTCTAAATGGCCTACCCATTATTCTTAAACTGTGGCCCCTGGTTCTGGACTCCCCCAACATTGGGAACATGTCTCCTGCCTCTAACGTGTCTAACCCCTTAATAATCTTATATGTTTCGATAAGATCCCCTCTCATCCTTCTAAATTCCAGTGTATACAAGCCTAATCGCTCCAGTCTTTCAACATATGACAGTCCCACCATTCCGGGAATTAACCTAGTAAACCTACACTGCACGCCCTCAATAGCAGGAATATCCTTCCTCAAATTTGGAGACCAAAACTGCACACAGTACTCCAGGTGCGGTCTCACTAGGGCCCTGTACAACTGCAGAAGGACCTCTTTGCTCCTATACTCAACTCCTCTTGTTATGAAGGCCAACATGCCATTGGCTTTCTTCACTGCCTGCTGTACCTGCATGCTTCCTTTCAGTGACTGAAGCACTAGGACACCCAGATCTCGTTGTACGTCCCCTTTTCCTAACTTGACACCATTTAGATAATACTCTGCCTTCCTATTCTTACCACCAAAGTGGATAACCTCACACTTATCCACATTAAACTGCACCTGCCATGTATCTGCCCACTCACACAACCTGTCCAAGTCACCCTGCAACCTCATAGCATCTTCCTCACAGTTCACTCTGCCACCCAGCTTTGTATCATCTGCAAATTTGCAGTCTGCAGTCGCTCCAGTCTTTCAACATACGACAGTCCCGCCATTCCGGGAATTAACCTGGTGAACCTACGCTGCACGCCCTCAATAGCAAGGATGCCCTTCCTCAAATTTGGAGACCAAAACTGCACGCAGTACTCCAGGTGCGGTCTCACAAGGGCCCTGTACAACTGCAGAAGGACCTCTTTGCTACTAAACTCAAACTAGGAGACCAAAACTGGTCTATTGTGTACATGGTTGGAGGTGTGAATGTAAAACAAGGGCCGAAGCTGCCTTCATGTCTGGTTACTCCAATGTGATCATCGCTTCTATTGTGTAGCCCTGAGCTCTGGAATAAAGGGGAGATAGTTTTGGAGAGTTTGAGAAAGGGAGGGAGGGAGGGAGGGAGGGAGGGAGAGAGAGGGAGGGAGGGAGAGAGAGGGGGAGAGAGAGAGATTCACCCACGTACAATCAAACTGAAAAAGCTACGAGCTTTAATTTATAGAAACAGAAACATAGAAAATAGGTGCAGGAGTAGGCCATTCGTCCCTTTGAGCCTGTACGCACCGCCATTCAATATGATCATGGCTGATCATCCAGCTCAGTAGCCTGTACCTGCCTTCCGTAAAAGGGACCACATCACCCCGATGATTCTGGCCTCTCTCCACTGGCTCCCAGTACGGTACAGAATCAACTTCAAGCCCCTCCTATTCACATACAAAGCCCTAAATGGACACTCCCCCCCCTATATCAAAAATCGTCTAACTCCCCTCTCTATCTCCAGGTCCCTCAGGTCGGCCGACTTGGGGCTACTCACTATCCCGCCCACGGTCTAGGCTTAAGCTCAGGGGTGACCGCGCTTTTGCGGTTGCAGCTCCTAGACTATGGAACAGCATCCCTCTCCCCATCAGAACTGCCCCCTCCATCCACTCCTTTAAGTCCAGGCTCAAAACCTATTTCTACTCCCTAGCGTTTGAGGCTCATTGAGGAGGCGCTGGGAATTGTTTGCGTGCTACTGTATGTTTCATTTTTATTCTATTGGAATCTAATCAAATGCACAGCACTTTGGTCAACGTGGATTGTTTTTAAATGTGCGACAGAAATAAAATTGACTTGACTTGACTTGACTTGACTTCTCTCCAGACCCCCTGATCCCTTTAGCCACAAGGGCCACATCTAACTCTCTCTTAATGCACGGCGGGATTTGCTTACTAAAATGGCGGGGTAGCTTACTGAAATGGCTGGGGCAGAGCGCACAGCGGCGGGGTTTGCTTACTAAAATGGCGGGGGTTCTTACTGATATTGCGGGTTTGCTTACTAAAATGGCGGGGTTTCCTTACTGAAAGAGCGGGGTTGCTTACTAAAATGGCGGGGCAGAGCGCACAGCGGCGGAGGTGGCTTATTAAAATGGCTGAGGACGAGGGGGGAGCGGCGGGGTTTGATTACTGAAATGGCGGGGGGAGAGCGCACAGCGGCGGGGTTTGCTTACTAAAATGGCGGGAGGAGAGCGCACAGCGGCGGTATTTGCTTACTAAAATGGCGGGGTAGCTTACTGAAATGGCTGGGACAGAGCGCACAGCGGCGGGGTTTGCTTACTAAAATGGCGGGGGCAGTGAGAGCGGCGGGGTTTGCTTACTGAAATGGCGGGAGGGGTGCCTACTGAAATGGCTGGGGCAGAGGGAAATGCGGCTGGGTTTGCTTACTAAAATGGCGGGGTTTGCTTACTGAAATGGCGGGGTTTCCTTACTGGAATGGCGGGGTTGCTTACTAAAATGGCGGGGGCAGAGCGCACAGCGGCGGGGTTTGATTACTGAAAGGCGAAGGAATAGGGGGGAGCGGCGGGGTTTGCTTACTAAAATGGCGGGGAGGGAGCGTTCTGCGGCGGTATTTGCTTACTAAAATGGCGGGGTAGCTTACTGAAATGGCTGGCACAGAGCGCACAGCGGCGGGGTTTGCTTACTGAAATGGCTGGGACAGAGCGCACAGCGTCGGGGTTTGCTTACTAAAATGGCGTGGGCAGTGAGTGCGGCGGGGTTTGCTTACTAAAATGGCGGGGGTTCTTACTGAAATGGCGGGGTTTGCTCAGGATTCCTAAGTTGAACTGATACAATCTGCATTTTGAAATATGTGGGAACTGGAATAAATATAGAGAGTCAGAGAGAGAGAGAGCACTTGCCTCTTTTATTGATTATGGGATAAAGAATAAACAAGAGTTGTGTGTTTTATCCAATATATTTATTAATGTAGGATTCATAACTTGAACAAATACAATCTGCATTTTGGAATATACAGCAACTTAAATAAATATTTATTTATGTAGGATTCAGAAATTGAACTAATACAATCTGCAATTTGGAATATGCAGCAACTTAAATATTTATTGATGTAGGATTCATAAATTGAACTAATACAATCTGCAGTATTAGTGGAAATTATTGGAGAGGGAGAGAGAGGGATTGAGAAGAGAGAGGGATGAGAGAGATAGGAGGATAGGAGGAAGAGAGAGAGAGAGAGAGAGAGAGAGAGAGAGAGAGAGAGAGAGAGAGAGAGATGGAGAGTGAGAGATAGAGAGAGAGAGAGAAAGACCCAGTGGTCCCCAGTGCGGAGGGGGTGGGGGGGAGAATGAGGGGTAGAAACTGAAATAAACACTTCAATGATCAGGGACTGTCATTAAAAATGATCAATATATCTGACAGGCAATGGTGTTATTTTTCCTGCTTAATCTGCATCTTTGAGCAAGGGGGCGATTGGGTGAATGTGAGGGGCTGGGGGTCCCGGAGCGGGGCCGGCGATGGGATCATCCGCCCGGGACTGACAGCTGGAAGATGCGGCGGTGAATGTGAGGAGCCGGAGCCCGGAGCGGAGAGACTGCGGCCGCCCTCTGGGATGCGCTCAGGGCGGGGGTTTATTAATGAGCCGCAGCGCTGAGGTGAGCGGATATTTCACCGCGCTCTTCACCTGCTCCCTGAACTTCGACTGGGTCACCGCGTAAATAAATGTGTTGGTGCAGCAGCTGAGATTCCTCAGCAAATACCCGACGTCGTTAAAGATATCTTGGGAATCATTCCGATCATTCCCAATCGCTGTGATCTGATAATAGACGAATTCTACAACCACCGTCAGCCACAGGAGGATGAAGCTGCCGGAGATGGTGAAGAGTAAAACCACAGACCTCCTCCTGCTCTCCATCTCCGGGTCACTGCGCTTCTCCCCCTTGCTCTCACCCCTCAGCCCCTGACGGACCCGACTGGCCACTAAAATGTGCCGGACTGTCAGAGCGTTGAGCAGCAGGATCACAGCGAAAGGGAGGAACGGAGTTAAAACTACGTCGAACCAGTCAAATGCCACCCACCCGGGGTCAGTGTAATAACTCTCCACCATGACACAGCCCCACGGGACATTGTCGATGATTGTCACGGGTTCCTGTGTGAAGTAGCCGGGAACGTTTTTCAGACACAGCAGAACGCCGGCTGTTGCGAGAACCGCAGCCGCAGTTTTCCCGGTGCAATATTTAGTTTTCAGCTTCTGGCAACAAATGGCGACAAAGCGATCAAAGGTGAAAGTGACGGTGAACCAGACAGAACAGTCTGTAGCTGAATACTTCAGTAATTCGTTAATACTGCACACAGGGGTGATGGACAGGAAACTCCAATAAAAGTAATGGTATCGGATATTATACAAAATGACCTCGGTGATCAGGGTGAGTAGATCGGCCGCTGCCATGGCCACCAGGTAGCGAGTGGTGCAGGTGGAGAGGCCGCACTTTCCCCGGGACAGGATCACAATCGCCACTAAATTCACTGCGGAAAGAGAAGGGGAGCGGACACTGGGCATTACTGAACACGGTCTCCGGGGCTGAACACCGGCTCCACTTTCAGCTGGAGATCAGGAGTGTTGGAGTCGGTGCGCGGCTGCAGGTTTAACAATGTCAGACCCGGCTCCGACTGTGCCCGACCTGCCTGCTTCAGGGGAGAGGAGATAAGGCGACGGGCGGGGTAAAGGGCGGGGAGGGAACGAGCAGCCGCCCGCTACAATAGGCGGAATGGTCCTGTCTACAGTTAACCCCGCTCACAGTCTCTGATGGGGCCGGTTTGACAGACTTAACCGTGACCGGCCGCGTTTAACTAGGGCTCTGGGAACTCAGCATCTGATGGGGACGAGGAGGGTTCCAGAGGGAAGGCAGGGACTACTTAGGATCCGGCAGCAGAGTGGCTCCGTTAATGGATTCATTCCTCAGTTCGGTAACAACACACGCCGGTAGATCCGCGGCCGCCGGTTCAGGAGATCGATCCAATTATTGACCAACAGGCGGTGGAATCCGACTGTGACAAAATCCACAGTGAGACGTGTCCACAGGAGCGGGTGTTCACTCTGATCAATAACTCAGACACAGTGAACTTCACAATGTAAACCCCTTCCCAGTCACACCGTCCCGGAGAGCTGCCTGTCCCGAGCACTGGGACACCTCTGGGCAAGGTCCCACTGAAGGCAAGAACAACATTCTAGTGGGTCCCGGCAGTGGGAGAAAGAGAGGGTTAGTTTCGACTGTCCGAAAATAAGAAAAATCATTGCGTTAATTCACTGAGAGGATTGACATACTCCACATATTCTTGTACAACGACCATCAGTTGGTAATATTGTAACATTGTCAGAATCAGGTCAACACCGGTTAACGGACGGAGTTATAAAACTTGAATAGTTCTGCTCACTTACCAGGGACTCCAACGGCAGCAATGATCACGTACAAGATTTTCTCTACACTGGCATATCTGAACCACAATTCCACCATTTCTCTGCCCAGCGACGTGTCCCCGTGAGCTACCGGTAATGTCCTGGAATGAAATGCAGGGACAGAACATTCCCGGAGATTTTATACCACTTTCCGTCTCCACCGGGACAGCGAAGTTTCAACAGAGTTAAAAAATAGAGATTTTGAAATTATTCGCAAACAGATGACATCAGCCAAATGAAATCGCTGCTGAGACAGGTCGTGATTTATTCAGGGAATTGATTGAGAAACTCCAAAGACTGGGAATTGTGGCGATACTGAGGGATGGAAATTGGGAGCGGCATTGTTCCAGCCAAGGGAATATTGCTTCAAACTCCATCAGGTCCAACTCTCCGCCTCGTGTTGTTTGTCTGAGTTCATTCAATCCGTTTCACTCACTAAGGCCATCCCAAATTCCAGCGAACCTCTCATGGCTTCTGGTGCCCAGTTTGAAGGTGGACTGGGCGACATTTGTCCACAGGTTGAGGGATTAGATCAACAGATCACCTCGCACTAAAGTGGCCCCTCCACTATGCTTCACCACTCAATATGATCGCGGCTTAACTGACTGCAACCTTACCCCCACACTCCCGGCGAGACCGGTAACCATTCACTCCTTGCTTGCCTGCAGTGGGTCTGATTTTGCGCCGGGACAATAACATTCTCTGCCTTCGTCACCTCTGAGGAGGAACGACCCAAAGACTCACGACACTCAGAGAACAGAAATATTGTGGCTTCAGAATTGTCGGAAACCCAAATCAAACTGCGAATGATGCGGCACATCTCCCTCCTCCCTTTCTCTCTCCCTCCTCCCTTTCTCTCTCCCTCCATCCTTACTGCTGTCGCTCTCTCTGAACTATCACTCTCTCCTACCATCTCTATTCTTCCTCTCGGCTCCGCCATCTCTCTGTCAACCTCTTTCTCCTAACCCCCCCCCCCCTCCTTCTCACTCCCATTGCATTTATCCCTCCGTTTCTTTCTAACTATCTGACCCTTCCATCGCTCCGTTTTGCCAACCCACGCCATCTGAACTCCGCTCTCTTTTCATGTTCCCACTCTCCCTTTGTTACTTACCTCTCCCTCCATCTCTTCTTTCGTCTTCTCCGCTATCTCTTCCTTTCATCACTGTACTCTCTATCTGTCTCTCTCTTTTCCCCAACACTCCTCCTGCTCGCCCTCACCTCTCTCTCCAAGGCCTTTCTTGCGAAGTGCGGTTAAAACGGCCCGCCACCATGGGATGTCTCTCTACCCCGTTCCCTCACACTTCAATAGCCCTTCCAGGTGAGACAGATGTTCACCTGCACCTCCTCTAATCTCATCTACTGCATGTGGTGTTCCAGATATGGCCTCCTTTACATCGGCGTGGTAAAATGGAGACTCGGCGACCGTTTTTTGTCGAACACTTACCCTAGTTCTGCTAAGACTTGCCGTATCTCCCCGTTGCAAGCCATTGTCACTCCCCCTCGCACACTGACCTTTCTGTCCTGGGCCTCCACCAGTGCCAGAGAGGTTACATTAAAACAGAAAGAACGCCACTTCATAGTCCGCTTGGGAACCTTGCAACCTAATGGTATGAACATTAGCAAATGCCAGGTAACTAACGTGCAATTTCCCGCTTTTCCCTCGCTCTTTCTCTTGCTTCACGCGGACTCGCACATGTTCATCCCCTCCACCTCCACCTCCACCTTCAACCGATATTCCCTCATCTCTCTTTATATTTCCAACCTGCTCAATCCCTATCTCGCAACTTTTATCTTCTAACCTCTGGTCTCAACCACCTAACTATGAAAACGGTATTCACCCACTCATCATTCAACTCGCTTTGTCCTGCTGTTCCAGCCTTCTCCAGCTTCCCGCCAGAATCAGTCTGAAGAAGGGTCTCGAACCGAACTTCACCCATCCATGTCCTTGGCAGGCTTAGCTAGTTCGGCGTGCCCTCTACAACTCTCACCAACATCTACAGATGCACCATAGAAAGTATTTTATCAAGATGCATAACAGCTTGGTTTGGGAACAGCTCCATACAAGAACGCCAGAAATTGCTGCGAATTGTCCAGACCATCGCACAAAGCAACCTCCATTATATTGACTCAATTTATAAACCACGCTGCCTCGGCAAGGCCAGCAGCATAATCAACTACTGCGCAGTAGTACTGATGGAGTGACGCACTGGGCAGTGCACTGATGGAGTGACACAATGTGGGGTAGTACTGATGGAGTGACACAATGTGGGGCAGTACTGATGGAGTGACACAATGTGGGGTAGTACTGATGGAGTGACACAATGTGGGGTAATACTGATGGAGTGACACAATGCGCTGTAGTACTGATGGAGTGACCCCAGTTGATGCAGTACGAGTGGATTAACATACTGTGGTTTAGTACAGATGGAGTGACAAAATTTGCAGTAATACTGATGAAGTGACACACTTTGCAGTTGTTCTTATGGAATGATACATCGTGGGGCTCTACTGATGCAGTGACACACTACGGGTAATACTCCTGGAGTGGCACAATGTGTAGTACTGTTGTTATGACAAACTGCGGAGTAGTACTGACGGAGTGACACACAGTGGAATAGCACTGATTTAGTGACAAATTGTGAGATCATTGCATCAGTACTACCACGCAGTTTGTCACTCCGTCAGTACTACTTCAGTGTGCAACTACATCCCGTGGGGTAAAACCGATGTAGTGACACGCTGTGGAGCAGTACTGATGGAGTGACACACGGTGCGTATTACTGATGGACTGACACACTGCGCGGTTGTACTGACGGAGTGAGATACTTCGGTGTAGTGCTGATTGAATGACACACTGGTGGTAGTGTGGACAGAATGGCGCACAGTGGGCTAGTACTGAAGTATTGACCCAATCTTTGGTGGTACTGTCGGGTTGCACATTGTGGAATGGTAAGGACTGACGGTGGGGCAGTACAGACGGAGAGTTACACTGATGGGTAATACTAATTGAATGAGTCTGCGTGGTTGTACAAAATGGAATAACAAGCTTAAGGCAGTACTGATGGAGTGCATCACTGTGGTGTAGTACTGATGGAATAACTTATTGTAGGGTAGTACTGATGGAGTGACAGGCTCCAGTGTTATACTGATGGAGTGTAACACTGCGGAGTAGTACTGGTGTAATGACGTACTGTGGAGGAGTATTGATGGAATGACACACTGTGTGGTAGCACGGATGTAATAGCACATTCTGTTGGAGTGACACGGTAATACTGATGGACTGACACGCTCTGCAGTAGTACTGTTGCGATGAAAAATTGTGGTGAAATAGTGATGGAATTACACACTATGGAGTCGCTGCGATGGGTTAGCACACTGTGGGGTATTGCGGATGGAATGGCAGATTTGAGGTAGTCCTGATGTTGTGAAACACTTTGGGGAGTACTGATGGAAGAACATATTGCGGGGAGCATTGATGGAGTGACACGTTCTAGGTTTGCACTGGAGTGACATGATGTTGGGCAGTGCTGATGTAGTGCAGCACCATGGAGTTGTATTAATGCAGTGAGACACTGCGCGGTTTCACCGACGGAGTGACACACTGAGCGGTAGTACTATTGTGATGACAAACTGTGGTGTAGTACTAATGCAGTGACAAACTGAGCGGCAATACTGATGGAGTGACACAATTTGTGGCAGCACTTATGGGGTGACACACTGGGATAGTCCTGATTGAATGATAAACATCGGGTAGTACTAATGGAGTGAGACATTGTGGGGAAATACTAATAGAGTGAAACTGTGGGGAATTACTGTTGGAGTGACAAAGTGAGGTAGGACTGATGGAGTGACACACTGTGGGGAATACTAATGGAGTGACACTGCGAGGAAGTAGTGATGGGTTGACACTGTGGGGTAGTACTGATGGAGTGACACGCTGCGTGGTATACTGATGGAGTGATAATCACTGGATTGTACTGATGGAATGACACACGGTGGCGTAGTACTGATGCGACGATAACACGAGTGATATTACTGATGGTGCGATGCTCTATGGGGAGGCACTGATGAAGTGGCACAGTGTACGGTATTACAGATGGAGTAACAAACTATATTTTATTACTGATGCAGTGGTACACTGTGGGTAGTGCTGATGGAGTGATACACTTTGAGGTAGTACTGATGGAGTGACACACTATGTGGCAGTACTGACGCAATAGCATATTGTGGGATAGTACTGATTGAGTGACACCCTGCGGTGTAGCACTGTTGGATAGACATATACCAGAGTAATACTGGTGGATTGAAGCACCGTGGGGTAGTACTGATGGAAGGACTCATTGTGTAGTACTGATGAAGTGACACACCGTTGGGTAGTACTGATAGTGTGACACCCTGTGTGGTAGTACTAATGGAATAATACACAACGTGGTACTGATGTTGAAAAACTGTGGGTGTGTATTGATGGAATGGTATACAGTGCGGTAGTACCGATGAGTGACACGCTCTGGGGTTGTACTGATGGAGTGACATAGTGTGTTCTAGTAATGATCGTCTAACACACTGTAGGCTTGTATTGATGGAGTGATAACCAGTGGGGTATTGTTGATGGAGTGACACAATGTGGGCAGTACAGATGGAGCAATACACTTTGGGGTAATACTAGTGAAGTGACAAACTGTGGGCGGGCACTGATGGAGTAAAACATTTTGGTGTATTACTGATGGAGTGACACAGTGTGCGGTAGTACTGATGGAGGAACAAACGATATGGTAGTACTGATGTCGTGGCACACTGTGGGATAGTATTAATGGTGTGAAACTAAATGGGATACGACTGATGTAATGAAACATTATTGGGTAGTTCTGATGGAGTGACACATTGAGGGGGAGAACTGATCGAATGACAAACTGTGGGATAGTACTGATGGAATGACTATCCATTTAGTAGTATGGATGCAATGGCATTCCATGGGATAGTTCCGAATGAATGACATGTTGTGATGCAGTAATGATGGAGTAACAGACGATATGGTAGTACTGATGGAGTGACACGCTGTGGGATAGTACTTATGGATTAGCATCCTGTGGAGTAGTACTGAAGGACTGGTACATTTTGGGTAGCACTGATGGAGTGACACATTAGATGGCATTACTGAAGGGGGGAAAAGCTGTGGGTAGTACGGATGAAATTACATACCTATGGTAGTACTGACAGTGTGAAACACCGTGTGGCAGAAATGATCATACACGCTCTTGGGTTCTACTGATGGAGTAACATGTAGTATTGATGGAGTGACAGAATGTGAAGTAGTATTGATGAGTGACCTAACGTGGGGTATTATTGATGTAATGGCACATTCTGGGTTAGTACTGATGGAGTGACACACTATGCGGTAGTACTACTGTTATGACATAATGTGGGATGCAATTGGTAGTGACACCCTGCGGTAGCACTGATGGAGTGACGCACTGTAGGGTAGTACTGGTGTAATGGTATACTGTGGGATAGTACTGATGGAGTGATGAACTGTAGGGTAGTACTGGTGTAATGGTATACTGTTGGATAGTACTGCTGGAGTGACGCGCTGTGGGGTAGTACTGGTGTAACGGTATACTGTGGGATAGCACTGCTGGAGTGATATCGGCGAGACCAAGCGCAAGCTCGACGATCGTTTCGCTGAACAGCTCCACACAGTCGTACCTGATCTCCCGGTTGCTCAGCACTTTAACTCACCCCCGCTCCCCCATTCCCAATCTGAACTTTCTGTCCTGGGCATCCTCCATTGTCAGAGTGAGGCCCAGCGCAAATTGGAGGAACAGCACCTCATACTTCGCTTGGGCAGTTAACATACCAGCGGTATGAACATTGACTTATCTAACTTCAATTAACCCTTGCTTCGCCTCTCTCTCCATCCCTCCTCCTTCCCAGTTCTCCCACCAGTCTCACTGTCTCCAACAAAATTCTATCTCTTTCCCGCCGACCTCTTCGACATCAGTCTAAAGAAGGTTCTCGACCCGAAATGTCACCCATTCTTTCTCTCCAGAGGTGCTGCCTGTCTCGTTGAATTACACCAGCATTTTGTGTCTACCTTCGATTTAAACCAGCATCTGCATTTCTTTCCTACACGAAGTACAAGGCACGGCAGGACTTTTGGCTAATAATAGCTGTGCCGAACATGAGAGGCCACCCTTACCTGCCTTCTCACAATGTATATCCCTTCATTAACTGAAAATCTGAACTTGTCTTAAATGTCACTATTGTATCTGCCTCCAACAACACTGGAGTGAGTGGTAAGATTTTAGGACCCGTTATACAGGATGATGTGACAGAGTATTTATAAGTGCACGATGAAATAGGCATAAGTGGGCATGGCTTTGTGAAGGGAAGGTCGAGTTTGATAAATTTGCTGGAATTATTTGAAGACGTAAATAGCAAGACAGCCAAAGGAGAGACAGTAGATGTTGTTTACTTTGATTTTCAGAAAGCCTTTGACCAGGTGTCACAAGATGGCTGCTTAGGAAGATGAGAGCCCACGGTGTCAAAGGGCAGATACCATCATGGATAACTGGTTGGCTGGATGGCAGAAGACAAAGAGTGGCAATAAAGGGGGATTTTTTTCTAGTTGGCTAACAGTAACTAGTGGAGATCTTCAAGGATCCGTGTTTGTCCGCTACTCCACGTTTTATATTATGATTTGGACGAGGGGATTGAAGGCTTTGTGGCAAAGTTTGCGGATGTTACGAAAATAGGTGGAAGGGCAGGTAGTTTAGAGAAAGCAGGGACTCTGCAGAAGGACTTGGACATGTTGGGGGAATGGGCAGAGAAGTGGCAGATGGAATATAGTGTAGCAAAGTGGGGAAGTGTCTAAGTGGGGAAATAATCCATAAATCGGAAGTGCAAAGGGACTTGGGAGTGCTGGTTATCGTGTCGTATCTCCGTTCGTCCTACGGCCTAACACCGTGGAGTCGGCGGCCTCCAGCTGGGATCGACCTTGAAGACTCCGGTGGCAGGGCCTGGACTTGCCATCTCGGAGGCTTCGGCCGTGGGCCCTGCAGACCGCAACATCTGGAGTTCGCAGGTCCCTGGCTGGCGACCGGCTTTCGGGAGCTCCAGCCGTAGCAGCTTCGACCGCCCCGAAGCGCGAGGTTTGATCGACCCGCTCGCAGGCCCTTCATCGCCCTGCGTGGCTCGGTCGCGGCACTTCCCATCACCCGGTGGGGGCTTAGGACCTTCATCGGCCTGCTCGGCTCGACCTGGGACTTTCCATCGCCCGGTGCGCACTTCAAAAGTCGAGAGCCTCGATCGCCTCCTGGCACCACGGGAGAAGAATGAGGAGGAGATAAGACTTTTCTTTGCCTTCCATCACAGTGAGAGTGTGCCTGGAGCAATCACTGTGATGGCTGTTTGTGTTAAATTTGTAATTGTGTGTCTTGTGTTCTTTATTGTCTACTGCCGGACCCTGACGTGAGAGTACGCTGGCGCTATTTGTTCGCCGCTTCTCCGTCAGGACAAATCTTTTGTTCGTTTGTTTGTTTTTATGTCTTGACTGTTTTGTAAAGTGTCTTTGAGCAATTGGAAAAGCGCTATAAAAAATAAATGTTTATTATTATTATTATTATTGTTATTATTATTCCCCAAATGTTATCTGCAAGTTGAATCGGTGAGAATGATCAGCCATGATCACATGGAATGGTGGTGCTGGCTCGAAGGGCCGAATGGCCTACTCCTGCACCTATTGTCTATTGTCTATTGTCTAATGGAAGCAAACTCATTGCCAGCATTTATTTCAAGAGGACTTGTACACAGAATCACGGATGTAATGTTGAGGCTATACAAGGCGCTGGGAAGGCCGCATTTGGAATATTGTGAGCAATTCTGGGCACCATATCAGAGGAAAGGTGTGCTGGCTGTGGAGAGGTTCCAGAGGAGGTTTACAACAATGATCCCAGCAATAAGTTAACCTATGGCGAGCGTTTGTCGGCTCCCGGCTTGCACTCGGAGTTTAGAGGTATGAGGGTGGACCTCATTGAAACATACAGATATGTGAATGGTTTAGATCCAGTGGATGTGGAAAGTATATTTCCACTTGTGGGAGCGTCTCGGACAAGAGATAATTTCCTCAGAATTAATCTATGCTCTCTTTTGAAGTTGATCAGAAATGTATTTAGTCAGAAGGTGATGAATTTGTAGAATTATTTGCCACAACAGGCTGTGTAGGTCACGTCAGTGGATATTTAAAGGCGCAGACAGAAAGATTATTGATTAATACAGGTATCAGAAGTTATGGGGAGAAGGCAGGAGAATGGTGTTTGGAGGGCAAAAGATTGGCGTATAAGACGATTGGCCGAATGGTCTAATTCTACTCATATTCCTTATCACCCATGCGTTCTACTCCTATTCCTTATCACCCATGCGTTCAATGCACTTACTGCCCCTTGCTTTCCCCGCACACCTCGTTTAAACTTCATCCCTTTCACCATAAAGGGGTGGCCTTCAATACTTGATATTTCCATCTTGAGAGGAATGTTCTGACTGTTTACCATATCTTTGCCTCTCACAATTTGCTATCGATCTATCAGGTTACTGCCCGATCTCCGATGAATCAGTCCAACGTCTGGTTGTTCATACGCTCCAGGCGATGTTCTTGTAAACGTCTTGAACACGATTTCCGAAGCGCCCATATCCTTCGTGTACGAGAGCGAACATAACTGTACACAATGCTGCAAAAGCGGCCGAAGTAAAGTTCTCTAAAGTTGAATATTGACATCTGACTCATATTCAATGACTCTGTCAAATATAGCAAGCATTCTACGTGGCTAATTTATTACTCTAAACATACTACCACTATTTGCGTGTTTCCCATTGGGAACTCAAGGTCCACCATAAGCAATGCTGATACTGCGATGCATTTATATTGTACAGACAGTGAGGGCTGTTGTGCCTCGATGTTGCATTGTACTGTTGATGTTCATCCAGGGGATGGCGCTATGACAGTACATTCCCACTGTACGTGCACTGAGGTGCGCTGTGTGTGGATGTTGCCGTGTGCTGCTGATGTTCATCCACGGGAGAGCGATGTGACAGTCTATTGCCACTGTACATCCACTGGGGTGCGCTGTGTGAGGATGCTGCAGTGCACTGTTAAAAAAGAACACTGGGTACAAAAGTCATAGCAGCAGAGTTAGTGCACCAAGGCCCATCGAGTCCACTCCTGCATTCTATCATGGCTCTCCTATCGTTCCCACTCAACAAGATCTCCCTCTCTCACGAGGCCCACAGAGGATGAGAGAGAGAGGAGAGAGAGAGAGAGAGAGAGAGAGAGAGAGAGAGAGAGAGAGAGAGAGAGAGAGAGAGAGTGAGAGAGAGAGAGAGAGAGAGAGAGAGAGAGAGAGAGAGAGAGAGAGAGAGAGAGAGAGAGAGAGAGAGCGCACCCCTCAAATAGCTGCCTAGATAGAGAGCTACCTATTTACTATCAATATCCCCAGCTATCTCGCTGATAGCTGATATACAGATATCCAGCTTTCTAGCTGTCTAGCATTGCATGTAGATAGCTATCTAGGTAGTTCGCTATCTTGCTATCGAGATAGCTCACACGTTGTCTGGCAGTCTATCCTGCTGGCTAGCAATCCAGTTCTCGAGATAGCTTGATAGGTAAAGAGCTAACTATTTTGGTAGCAACATAGCTAGGTCACTAACTTGCCTGAGGGCTAGGGAGATAGATAACTAGATAACTAGATTTTTAGCCAGCAGCGTTGGCGGCCACATAGCGGTTTAGCTTGATGGAGCTTTGCTAGATGGCTAGTGAGCTAGGCATCTAGACAGCTATACCAGTAGATAGCTCACGAGCCAGATCGCAAGAGATTTATAGCGATTAATGAGCTATTTAGCTAGATCGAAATAGGTCTCTCTCGTTCTCCCTTTCACCTCCCCCCCCCCCCCCCCGAGAGCGAGCGAGGGAGAGACCGCACTCCACAAAGAGCTGCCTACGCAACTAGCTACTATCTTTGCTATGCAGAGATCCAGCTATCATACTATCACACCATCCATCTGTCTAGCGTTCAAGCTATCTAGCAATGCAGGTATTTGGCTATCTAGAAAGCTAACACACTATCTGGCTGTCTTTCCCGCTGGTAGTCAATCAGGAGCACAGGGGCCTGAGAGGTGACCTCTACAAGCGAAATGGGTATGAGGGGAATAAATTGAGTGAATGCACAGTCTATTTAACAGGGTAGGAAAATCAAGCACGATAGGGCATGTGTTTAATGTGAGAGGTGTTAATGTTTAATACAGATACTTAATTCTGATAGCAATTCATGCATAGACTCATAGTCATAGAATGATACAGAGTGGAAACAGGCCATTCGGCCCAACTTGCCCACACCGGCCAACATGTTCCAGCTACACGACTCCCACCTGGCCGCGTTTGGCCCATATGCCTCCAAATCTGTCCGATCCATGTACTTGTCTAACTGCTTCTTACATGTTTGGACAGTCCCAGCCTCAATGACCTCCTCTGGCAGCTTGTTCCATACATCCACCATCCTTGCGTGAAAAAGTTACCCACCAGGTTCCTACTAATCTTTTCCACATTCACCTTGAACCTATAAATGATGCAGGAAGGTGTTCTGGAGTAAAATGGATCCCATAGGCAATTATTATTCACTGTGAGGTTGTCTTTGCATCGGGGATGGAATTTCCATTCATGACCCGTTGCTCTGCAAACGGAAGTGCATCTTCCTGATCCCTTTATTGCAGATTCCCACCCCAGACGAGGACAGATCCCAACATGCCCAGATAACATTTAACACCAAGTGACGCCACTCTGTTCACAACCCGCTCTCTGTCTATTCCATTCAGTGGAACCTCTCTCTTCACTCCCTATCTGTTCCGTCATAAGCTTCATCCAGTCCTCCCGTACAGGCAGACGGAACATCAAGGATCGGTATTTGTCTGCTACTCCACGTTTTATATTATGATTGGACGAGGGGATTGAAGGCTTTGTGGCCAAGTTTGCGGATGATAACCAAAATAGGTGGAAGGGCAGATAGTGTAGAGAAAGCAGGGACTCCGCAGTAGGACTTGGACATGTTGGGGGAATGGGCAGAGAAGTGGCAGATGGAATATAGTGTAGCAAAGTGCGGAGTACTGCATTTTGGAAGTAGGAATATTGGTGTAGACTACTGTCTAAGTGGGGAAATAATCCATCAATCAGAAGTGCAAAGGGGCTTGGGAGTGCTGGTTAAGGATACCCAAAAAGTTTATTTGCAAGTTGAATCGGTGAGAATGATCAGCCATGATCACATTGATTGGTAGTGCTGGCTCGAAGGGCCGAATGGCCGACTCCTGCACTTATTGTCTATTGTCTATTGTCTAATGGAAGCAAAGTCGATGCTTGCATTTATGTCAAGACGACTTGTATACAGAAACACGGATGTAATGTTGAGGCTATACAAGGCGCTGGGAAGGCCGCATTTGGAATATTGTGAGCAATTTTGTGCACCATATCAGAGGGGAGGTGTGCTGGCTCTGGAGAGGATTTCGGAGGAGGTTTACAAGAATGATCCCAGCAATAAGTTAACCTACGGCGATCGTTTGTCGGCTCCCGGTTTGCACTCGGAGTTTAGAAGTATGAGGGTGGACCTCATTGAAACATACAGATATGTGAATGGTTTAGATCCAGTGGATGTGGAAAGTATGTTTCCACTTGTGGGAGCGTCTCGGACAAGAGATCATTTCCTCAGAATTAATCTACGTTCTCTTTTGAAGATGATCAGAATTTTTTTTTTTCAGAAATTGATGAATTTGTGGAATTATTTGCCACAACAGGCTGCGTAGGACACGTCAGTGGATATTTAAAGGCGTAGACAGAAAGATTCTTGATTAATACAGTTATCAGAAGTTATGGGGAGAAGGCAGGGGAATGGGGTTTGGAGGGAAAAAGATTGGCGGATAAGACGACTGGCCGAATTCTCTAATTCTACTCCTATTCCTTATCACCCAATGCCCACCTTCGATGCACACACTGCCCCTTGCTTTCCCCGCGCACCTCGTTTAAACTTCATCCCTTTCACCATAAAGGGGTGGCCTTCAATACTTGATATTTCCATCTTGAGAGGAATGTTCTGACTGTTTACCATATCTTTGTCTCTCATAATTTGCTATCGATCTATCAGGTTACTGCCCGAACTCCGATGAATCAGTCCGAGGTCTGGTTGTTCATACGCTCCAGGCGATGTTCTTGTAAACGTCTTGAACACGATTTCCGAAGCGCCCATATCTTTCGTGTACGAGAGCGAACATAACTGTGCACAATGCTGCAAAAGCGGCCGAAGTAAAGTTCTCTAAAGTTGAATATTGACATCTGACTCATATTCAATGACTCGGTCAAATATAGCAAGCATTCTACGTGGCTAATTTATTACTCTAAACGTACTACTACGATTTGCGTGTTTCGCATTGGGAACTCAAGGTCCACCATAAGCAATGCTGATACTGCGATGCACTTATATTGTACAGACAGTGAGGGCTGTTGTGCCTCGATGTTGCATTGTACTGCTGATGTTCATCCACGGGAGGGCGCTGTGACAGTCTATTGCCACTGTACATCCACTGGGGAGCGCTGTGTGAACATGCTGCAGTGCACTGTTAAAAAAGAACACTGGGTACAAAAGCCATAGCAGCAGAGTTAGTGCACCAAGGCCCATCGAGTCCACTCCTGCATTGTATCATGGCTCACCTATCGTTCCCACTCAACAAGATCTCCCTCTCTCACGAGGCCCACAGAGGATGAGAGAGAGAGAGAGAGCGCACCCCTCAAATAGCTGCCTAGATAGAGAGCTACCTATTTACTTCAATACCTCCAGGTATCTCGCTGATAGCTGATATACAGATATCCAGCTTTCTAGCTGTCTAGCATTGCATGTAGATAGCTATCTAGGTAGTTCGCTATCTTGCTAGCGAGATAGCTCACACGCTGTCTGGCAGTCTATCCTGCTGGCTAGCAATCCAACTCGAGATAGCTTGATTGATAGGTAAAGAGCTAACTATTTTGGTAGCAACATAGCTAGGTCACTAACTTGCATGAGGGCTAGAGAGATCGATAACTAGATAACTAGATTGTTAGCCAGCAGCTTTGGCGGCCAGATAGCGGTTTAGCTTGATGGAGCTTTGCTAGATGGCTAGTGAGCTAGGCATCTAGCCAGCTATACCAATAGATAGCTCACGAGCCAGATCGCAAGAAATTTTGATAGCGATTATTGAGCTATCTAGCTAGATCGAAATCGGTCCCTCTCGTTCTCCCTTTCACCCCCCCCCCCCCCCCCCCGCGAGAGCATGAGAGCGAGAGACCGCACTCCACAAAGAGCTGCCTACGCAACTAGCTAACTATCTTTGCTATGCAGAGATCCAGCTATCACACTATCAACACCATCCATCTGTCTAGCGTTCAAGCTATCTAGCAATGCAGGTATTTGGCTATCTAGAAAGCTAACACGCTATCTGGCTGTCTTTCCCGCTGGTAATCAATCAGGAGCACAGGGGCCTGAGAGGTGACCTCTAGAGGCGAAATGGGTATGAGGGGAATAAATTGAGTGAATGCACAGTCTATTTAACAGGATAGGAAAATCAAGCACGATAGGGTATGGGTTTAAGGTGAGAGGTGTTAATGTTTAATACAGATACTTAATTCTGATAGGAATTCATGCATAGACTCATAGTCATAGAATGATACAGAGTGGAAACAGGCCATTCGGCCCAACTTGCCCGCACCGGCCAACAAGTTCCAGCTGCACGACTCCCACCTCGCCGCGTGTGGCCCATATGCCTCCAAATCTGTCCGATCCACGTACTTGTCTAACTGCTTCTTACATGTTTGGACAGTCCCTGCCTCAATGACCTCCTCTGGCAGCTTGTTCCATACATCCACCATCCTTTGCGTGAAACAGTTACCCACCAGGTTCCGACTAATCTTTTCCACATTCACCTTGAACCTATAAATGATGCAGGAAGGTGTTCTGGAGTAAAATGGATCCCATAGGCAATTATTATTCACTGTGAGGTCGTCTTTGCATCGGGGATGGAATTTACATTCCTGACCCGTTGCCCTGCAAACGGAAGTGCATATTCCTTATCCCTTTATTGCGGATTCCCACCCCAGACGAGGACAGATCCCAACATGCCCAGATAACATTTAACACCAAGTGACGCCACTTTGTTCACCACCCGCTCTCTGTTTATTCCATTCAGTGGAACCTCTCTCTTCACTCCCCATCTGTTCCGTCATGAGCTTCATCCAGTCCTCCCGTACAGGCAGACGGAACATCCTCACACTGATCCCCAGCCATGCACTACGCTACACAGGAACATTCACATGTTGCCATTGATCGGCCCCATCATTTAGTTTCCAACTTTCTAATCATTGATGCCTTCTGCTCCGTCTCATGGCCCCGAATCTAAAACTTACGGCAGCTGCATCTACGGATGCTGCATGACCCGCTGAGTTCTGTCTCTTTATTCTAGATTACAGCATCTGTATTCTCCTTTGAAATTAAAGATTTATATTGTTTGATGACGGAGATTTGTTTCATCGTCCATTAACTGCTGATTATTGAGATTTCTCACAGTCTTTGTATGCAGCCCGGTCTTCGATTGAGTTGATTTCCTGATAATGCGCCTTCATATTACGACTCAATGTTCCCCAACGCTTATCCAATCGGACCGATTACTGTGCCTTCGCTGTGTGCAACTGCAAATAGCTTAATAAGAGTTCCACTTCATCGACTGAGGGCAGACCTAATGGAGACCCCCGGTCTCCTCAGACCACTGCTGTGTTGCTCTTTTCGTTGGTGCTTCGTTCTTAAATCTTTCTGAATGCCAGCAGGAGCACCACCAATAGATGATCGGATGACAAACGAGAGCGACAAATGGAACGGCAGGCATACTTACTGGTCGTGTAGGTCAGAGTGCTTAAGACTTGCCGAGGGGGATGGGATGGGGGAGAGAGAGAGTTGTTGATATTAGTTACCTGTGCATTCCTGAGGCTAGATTGGTTGAGTTCATCGCAAATGATGAACAGTACCATAGGGTTTGGTTCTTAAAGAGAGTTCATGACCGAGTATAATTCATCCGCTGCCATCTTGGTGTTGGCTTTGTGTGGTATGTGGACCGCCGACACGATGGTTGCGATGAATTGCCCCGTCGATTAAATGGACTACACATGGTGAACGGGTATTAGAGACATAGAAACATAGATAAATAGGTTCAGGAGGTGGCCATTTGGCTCTGCGATCCAGCATCGTCATTCATTGTGATCATGGCTGATCATCCACAATCTGTACCCCGTGCCTGCCTTCTCCCCATATCCCTTAATTCAGCTGGCCCCAAGAGCCCTGTCCAACTCACTTTTAAATGCATCCAGTGAATTAGCCTCCACTGTCTTCTGTGGCAGAGAATTCCACAAAGTCACAACTATCTGGGTGATTTTTTTTTGCACCTCCGTTTTAAATGGCCTCCCCTTTATTCTTAGACCGTGGCCCCTGGTTCTTTCCTTTTCCCGAATCTGACACCATTGAGATAATAATTTCCCTATTTGTTTTCGCCGCCAAAGTGGATAACCCCACATTTATCTACGTCATACTGCATCTGCCATGCATCTGCCCACTCACTCAACCTGTCCAAGTCACCCTGAAACCTCCTAACATCCTCTTCACAGTTCACACCTCCACCCAGATTTGTGTCATCTGTAAACTTGCCAGTGTTACTGCTAATTCCATCATCCAAATCATTAATATATATGGTAAATAGTTGCGCCCCTGCATCGAGCCTTGCGGCATTCCATTCGCCAGTGCCTGCCATTCTGAAAGGGACCCATTTATTCCTACTCTTTGCTTCCTGTCTGCAAACCAATTATCTATCCATGTCAGTACCCTACCCCCAATACCATGTGCTCTAATCTTGCTCACCAATCTCCGTGTGGGAACTTACCAAAGCCTTCCTGAACGCCTAGATAGACTACATTCACTGGCTCTCCATCCATTTTTCTTGTCACATCCTGAAAAAAATTCAGAAGATAGTCAAGCAGGATTTCCCCATCATAAATCCATGCTGACTTGGACCAATCCTTTTACTGCTATCCAAATGCGCCGTTATTACCTCTTTAATAATTGACTCCACCATCTTTTCCAACACCGATGATCTATAATTCCCCGTTTTCTCTCTCGCTATTTTCTTGAAAAATACGTTAACATTCGCTCCCCTCCAATCCACAGGAACTCACCCTGAGTCTGTTGAACATTGGAAAATGATCACCCATGCGTCCACGGTTTCTAGAGCCATCTCCTTGAGTACTCTGTGATGCAGACCATCAGGAGCTGGGGATTTATCAGCCTTCAGCCCCACTGAACTAAACTAACTCAACTATTTCGCGGCATAGTCAGCTTGTTCCATAAGGCTTTCCGTCGTGTTGTATGACTTTATAACTATAAATAGAGTGGAATTGTGTGACTGGAAGACAATAGACAATAGACAATAGGTGCAGGAGGAGGCCATTCGGCCCTTCCAGCCAGCACCACCATTCAATGTGATCATGGCTGATCATTCTCAAGCAGTGCCCCGTTCCTGCCTTCTCCCCATACCCCTTGACTCCGCTATCCTTAAGAGCTCTATCTAGCTCTCTCTTGAATGCATTCAGAGAATTGGCCTCCACTGCCTTCTGAGGCAGAGAATTCCACAGATTCACAACTCTCTGACTGAAAAAGTTTTTCCTCATCTCAGTTCTAAATGGCCTACCCCTTATTCTTAAACTGTGGCCCCTGGTTCTGGACTCCCCCAACATTGGGAACATGTTTCCTGCCTCTAACGTGTCCAACCCCTTAATAATCTTATACGTTTCGATAAGATCTCCTCTCATCCTTCTAAATTCCAGTGTCTACAAGACATGTCGCTGCCGTCTTTCAACATATGATAGCCCCGCCATTCCGGGAATTAACCTAGCAAACCTACGCTGCACGTCCTCAATAGCAAGAATATCCTTCCTCAAATTTGGAGACCAAAACTGCACACAGTACTCCAGGTGCGGTCTCACTAGGGCCCTGTACAACTGCAGAAGGACCTCTTCGCTCCTATACTCAACTCCTCTTGTTATGAAGGCCAACATTCCATTGGCTTGTTCCATAAGGTTTTCCGTTGTGCTGGTTGACTCTATAACTATAAATAGAGTGGGATTGTGTAACTGGAAGACAGCCGGGGATGAGTCGTGAATTGGCCTCTGATTGCTTTTCCGCGGTTGGCCATAATTTAGAAACCAACCGCACTCGCTTGAAAATAACATTTTATATCAAAGATTCAATTTGCCAACTGTTGCGAGCTGTGCGAAGTTCTATTTTTAGTTCCTCAGAAAATGAAGCGCTGACTCTCATTTTAGTGAACAATTCCTCGGCGTTGCCCAACTTCGAGCTTTTGGGTTATGGGGACATCCCGTGTACAGATCGAGAACTGATACCCAGCAGTCAATCAATTGATCATTTGGGGATAATTTCTCGCAGTGGGTAGTTTCCGCGTTTCCTTTTCTAAATTTGGTGCCTCTGATCGTCACTATTGCTGCTCTGGAATCTGGGGAAGAGACATGCTGTTGTGCGTCTGCTTTCTTCAGTTATTGATCACTGCACACCAGCTGCCTGCTGAGCAGTCGGCCAGGGTTTGATTACCGGTCACCGCAGTTTGCCCAAACCATGGGCAATCCGCCTCTCTGGAGCAGCGGAGATTTCGCTCAGATCGCAATCAGCACACATTAATAAAAAGCAAGAATTTTTAATTGAGTTAAATGTGTTCCATGGCCAATTATCACTATGAGCCGGTCCGTGGATCCGGGATGGAATTCTCCACCCGTCAGCTTTTCACGGTAAACCCATGAAAGCATAGAAAGATAGGTGCAGGAGGAAGCCATTTGTGGGCTTTTGAAGGGCCACATGTGCTCGCTGTTTCTGCCAACAAAATGGCCACCACATGTGCTCGCTGTTTCTGTCAACAAAATGGCCGCCACATGTGCTCGCTGTTTCTGCCAACAAAATGGCCGCCACATGTGCTCGCTGTTTCTCTCAACAAAATGGCCTCCCCCAAGTTTATAACCTCCCATCCCTTACACCTCCTCCGATTGCTTCCTCCCATTCCAGCTTACTCCCCCAAGCTGGTTACCCCCCCCCATCCCTTACCCCCTAACCTGGCTACCTCCCTTCCCTTACCGAGCTAAGTTGGGTACCTCCAGTCCCTTACTCCCGTAAGCTGTCTCCCTCTCATCCCTCACTCCCCAAGCTTGGTATCTCCCATTCCCCCTTACTGCCCCAAACTGGCTACCTTGCATCCATTACTCCCTCTAGCTGGCTACATCCCACCCCAGCAGGCTAACACTCCCCGGCTGGCTATCTCCCTTCCTCTACTCCCCAAATCTGGATACCTCCCATTCCCCTCACCCCCACAAGCTGGATTCTCCCCAATCAATAGACAATAGACAATAGGTGCAAGAGAAAGTCATCCGGCCCTTCGAGCCTGTACGCACCGCCATTCAATGTGATCGTGGCTGATCATTCTCAATCAGTGCCCCGTTCCTGCCTTCTCCCCATACCCCCTGACTCCGCTATCCTTAAGAGCTCTATCTAGCTCTCTCTTGAGTGCATCCGGAGAATTGGCCTCCAATGCCTTCTGCGGCAGAGAGTCCCACAGATTCATGACGAAATGACTGGAAAAGTTTTTCCTCATCTCCGTTCTAAATGGCCGACCCCTTATTCTTAAACTGTGTGGCTCCTTGTTTTGGACTCCACCAACATTGGGAACATATTTCCTGCCTCTAACGTGTCCAACCCCTTGATAATCTTATACGTTTCGATAAGAGCCTTCTAAATTCCAGTGTGTACAAGCCTAGTCGCTCCAGTCTTTCAACATACGACAGTCCCGCCATTCCTGGAATTAACCTGGTGAACCTACGCTGCACGCCCTCAATAGCAGGAATATCCTTCCTCAAATTTGGAGACAAAAACTGCACACAGTACTCCAGGTGCGGTCTCACTAGGGCCCTGTACAACTGCAGAAGGACCTCTTTGCTCCTATACTCAAACTAGGAGACTAAAACTGCACACAGTACTCCAGGTGTGGTCTCACTAGCGCCCTGTACAACTGCAGAAGGACCTCTTTGCTCTTATACTCAACTCCTCTTGTTATAAAGGCCAACATGTCATTGGCTTTCTTCACTACCTGCTGTACCTGCATGCTTCCTTTCAGTGACTGATGCACTAGGACACCCAGATCTCATTGTACATCCCCTGTTCCTAACTTGACACTATTCAGATAATACTCTGCCTTCCTATTCTTACCACCAAAGTGGATAACCTCACACTTATCCACATTAAACTGCATCTGCCATGCATCCGCCCACTCATACAACCTGTCCAAGTCACCCTGCAATCTCATAGCATCTTCCTCACAGTTCACACTACCACCCAGCTTTGTATCATCGGCAAATTTGCAGTCTGCAGTCGCTCCAGTCTTTCAACATACGACAGTCCCGCCATTCCGGGGATTAACCTGGTGAACCTACGCTGCACGCCCTCAATAGCAAGGACGTCCTTCCTCAAATCTGGAGACCAAAGCTGCACACAGTACTCCAGGTGCGGTCTCACTCCGCGAACGGTCAAGCCACACAAGGCCGCAGGCTCGGATGGAGTTCAAGGAAGGGTAACTTAGGGACTGTGCTGAACAGTTGGCTGAGGTATTCACCAGGATTTTAACCTGTTGTTATCTCTGGCTACAGTCCCCAAGTGCCTGAAGTCGTCTACCATAGTGCCGGTGCCGAAAAAAGCAAAGATCAGCAACCTGAACGACTATCGCCCGGTTGCCCAAACTCCGGTAGTCATGAAGTGCTTTGAAAGGCTGTTCCTCTCACACATCAAATCCAGCATCCCTGACTCACTGGACTCGCATCAATGTGCACATAGGGCAAACAGATCCACAGAGGACGCCATCTCTCTGGGTCTTCACACTGTCCTGACTCGCCTGGAGAGACAGGGCACATACGTGAGGATGCTACTCATTGACTATAGCTCTGCCTTCAAACACGGTCATCCCCACCAAGCTCATCACCAAACTCCACCAGCTAGGCCTCAGCTCGTCGTTATGTGACTGGATCCTGGACTTCCTGCTGGAGCGACCGCAGGCAGTGAGAATGGGCCCGCACCTGTCCTCCACTATCACCCTGAGTACCGGCACACCACAGGGCTGTGTTCTGAGCCCCATGCTCTACTCCCTCTTCACACACGACTGTGTTCCACACCAACACCATTGTCAAGTTTGCAGACGACACAACGGTGATCGGGCTGATCACCAACGGTGATGAAACACACTACAGAACCTGGCGGACTGGCGCTCCGATAACAACCTGTCCCTAAACACCACCAAGACCAAGAAGCTGATCGTCAACTTCCGTAGGTCACACAGCGGGGAATACGCCCCGATCTCTATCAACGGGGACAGTGTGGAGAGAGTGTCCAGCTTCAAGTTTCTGGGCACTCACATTACGGAGGACCTAACAAGGTCCAATAACACTGCTGCGCTGGTCAAGATCGACTGTACTACCTGAGAACACTGAAGAAGTCAGGTCTGCCCCAACAGCTGCTGACGACCTTCTACCGCTGCACCATAGAGAGCATCCTAACGCATGGCATCCCTGTGTGGTACCTCAGCTGCACGGAGGCAGATAGGAAAGCTCTTCAGCGGATAGTCCATAGAGCTCAGAGGGCCATCACAACACAGCTACCAGCCTTGGAGGGCATCTACTACACACGATGCCTCAGAAAAGCCACCAGCATCCACAAAGACTCCTCACACCCTTGCAACAGTCTGTTGGGGACCTCCACCATCGGGCAGACGATACAAGGCCTTCTACGCCCGCACCTCCAGACTCAGGAACAGCTTCATCCCCAGGGCCATAGCTGCTATGAACCGGTCCTGCTGAGTCGGATGGTCACATCGCAGAGTGAACCGGCACAGATAGAGAATAGACAATAGGTGCAGGAGGAGGCCATTCGGCCCTTCAAGGCAACACCGCCATTCAATGTGATCATGGCTACTGAATCAGTACCCCGATCCTGCCTTCTCCCCATACGCCCTGACTCCGCTATCCTTAAGAGCTCTATCTAGCTCTCTCGTGAATGCATTCAGAGAATTGGCCTCCACCGCCTTCTGAGGCAGAGAATTCCACAGATTCACAACTCTCTGACTGAAAAGGTTTTTCCTCGTCTCCATTATAAATGGCTTACCCCTTATTCTTAAACTGTGGCCCCTGGTTCTGGACTCCCCCAACATTGGGAACATGTTTCCTGCCTCTAACGTGTACAAACCCTTATTAATCTTATACGTTTCGATAAGTTCTCCTCTCATCTTTCTAAATTCCAGTGTATACAAGCCTAGTAGCTCCAGTCTTTCAACATCTACTTGCACTTTATTTTGTTATAAAACTGTTCTAATTTGTTTCATTGGGTTGTTTAAATTAATACTGACTAGCTAATTCATTTATTGCATCGTATGGGAGGCACATTCCCAATCTTGTTTTACTCCTGTACAATGACAATAAGGATATATTGTATTGTATTGTATTATATTGTACAACTGCAGAAGGACCTCCTTGCTCCTAAACTCAAATTAGGAGACCAAAACTGCACACAATACTCCAGGTGTGGTCTCACCAGGGATCGGACAAGTTAGATGCAGGAAACAAGTTAGGTGTGTCAATCTATGCATTGGCGTGTCAATCAGTGTGCATAGGCATGTCAATCAGTGTGCATAGGCACGTCAATCAGTGTGCACAGGCGTGTCAATCAGTGTGCATGGGTGTGACAATCAGTGTGCATAGGCATGTCAATCAGTGTGCAAAGGTGTGACAATCAGTGTGCATAGGCGTGTCAATCAGCGTGCATAGGCGTGTCGATCAGTGTGCATTGGTGTGTCAATCAGTGTGCATAAGCGTGTCAACCAGTGTGCATAGGCGTGTCAATCAGTGTGCAGAGGCATGTCAATAAGTGTGCATAGGCATGTCAATCAGTGTGCATAGGCGTGTCAATCAGTGTGCATAGGCGTGTCAATCATGTGCATAGGCATGACAATCAGTGTGCATATGTCTCCCCGCTAGGGGAGAAAGGGCGCCTCTGATTGGCCGCCACGCCCATTGCTATGGCGTCTTTTGTTGCCAGGGGGGGAAAGCGGCCTTTGATTGGCCAGGTGGAAGAGCGGCAGACGTTTGGCCGACGTCTCCTGTTGCCGGGATATAAAGGAACCTCTGATTGGCCACCGCGCCCATGTCTATGGCATCATCTGTTGCCGGGCTTGAACGGGACCGCTGATTGGTCGCCGCACCCATGCCTTAAGGCGTCATCTGATGCCAGGACAAAAAATGACCCTCTGATTGGCTGCCGCGCCCATGTCTATAGCGTCATTTAGTGCTTGGGAGAAAGAACGCCGCTGATTGGTCACCACGCCACAGCGCATAGCGTCATCTGATCCTTGGGGAGAAAGAGCACCGCTGATTGGCCGCTGCGCCCATGTCTATGGCGTCATCTGTTGCCAGGGTTTAAAGCGACCTATGATTGGCCGCCGCGCCCATGTCTATGGCGTCATCTGTTCCCAGGAGAGGAGCACCTCTGATTGGTCCACAAAATGCTGGAGTAACTCAGCAGGTCAGGCAGCATCTCGGGAGAGAAGGAATGGGTGACGTTTCGGGTCGAGACCCTTCTTCAGTCTGAAGAAGGGTCTCGACCCGAAACGTCACCCATTCCTTCTCTCCCGAGATGCTGCCTGACCTGCTGAGTTACTCCAGCATTTTGTGAATAAATCGATTTGTACCAGCATCTGCAGTTATTTTCTTATACCTCTGATTGGTCACCGCGCTGCAGCGCAAAAGCGTTATCTGACGCCAGGGGAGAAAGAGTACCTTTGATTGGCCACCGCGCCCACAGGGTATAACGGGACCTCTGAGTGGCCGCCGCGCACATGCCTTTTGCGTCTCCTGTTGCCTGGGCAGAACGAGACCGCTGATTGGCCGCCGCGCCACAGCGCAGAGCGTCATCTGTTGTCAGGGGGGAAAAATGATTTTTTTGTGTAGGATTCCTAAGTTGAACTGATACAATCTGCATTTTGGAATATGTGGCAACTGGAATAAATATAGAGAGTCAGAGAGAGAGTGAGAGAGAGAGAGTGAGAGAGAGAGAGAGAGAGAGAGAGAGAGAGAGAGAGAGAGAGAGAGAGAGAGAGAGAGAGAGAGTGAGAGAGGGAGGGAGAGAGAGGGAGAGAGAGAGAGGGAGGGAGAGAGAGGGAGAGAGGAGAGAGAGAGAGAGAGAGAGAGAGAGAAGAGAGAGAGAGAGAGAGAGAGAGAGAGAGAGAGAGAGAGAGAGAGAGAGAGAGAGAGAGAGAGAGAGAGAGAGAGAGAGAGAGAGAGAGAGAGAGAGAGAGAGAGAGAGAGAGAGAGAGAGAGAGAGAGAGATAGAAAGGGAGGGAGGGAGAGAGAGAAAGAGCGGGGTAGAGAGAGGGGGAGAGGGAGAGGGAGAGAGAGAGAGAGAGAGCCCACCCCACCCTACCCCTGACCGGTCCCCAGTGTGGAGGGGGGGTGAGCATGAGGGGGTAGAAACTGAAATAAACACTTCAATGATCAGGGACTGTCATTAAAAATGATCAATATATAACAGGTATAACAGGTATAACAGAGCTTTATTTGTCGTTCGGTACCGAAGTACCGAACGAAACTACATAGCAGTCATAGAAAAAAAAAGAACACAAGACACATGACCCCAACACAAACGTCCATCACAGTGACTCCAAACACCCCCTCACTTGTGATGGAGGCAACAAAACTTCCACACTCTTCCCCACGCCCACGGACAGACAGCTCGTCCCCGACCGACCCGCACAGTCCCCGCACCGGGCGCTGAAACGTCTCGCGGCCGAACCGGGCGATGAAAGGCCCGCGACCAAGCCTTGTGCAGCTAAGTCCCGTGGTCGAGCCGCACCGGGCGATGTCAAGTCCGCAGCCGAGCCGCACCAGCGATGAAAAGCCCCGCAGCCGAGCTGCACCGGGCGATGTTAAGTCCCGCAGCCGAGCCGCACCGGGCGATGTTAAACCCCGCGGCCGAGCCGCACCGGGCGATGTTAAGTCCCGCAGCCGAGCCGCACCAGCGGTGAAAAGTCCCGCAGCCGAGCTGCACCGGGTGATGTTAAGCCCCGCAGCCAAGCTGCACCGGGCACTGTTAAGTCCAGCGGCCAAGCCGCACCGGGATGTAAAGTCCAGCGGCCAAGCCGCACCGGGATGTAAAGTCCAGCGGCCAAGCCGCACCGGGTGATGTTAAACCCCGCGGCCGAGCCGCACCGGGCGATGTTAAGTCCCGCAGCCGAGCCGCACCAGCGGTGAAAAGCCCCGCAGCCGAGCTGCACCGGGCGATGTTAAGTCCCGCAGCCGAGCCGCACCGGGCGATGTTAAACCCCGCGGCCGAGCCGCACCGGGCGATGTTAAGTCCCGCAGCCGAGCCGCACCAGCGGTGAAAAGTCCCGCAGCCGAGCTGCACCGGGTGATGTTAAGCCCCGCAGCCAAGCTGCACCGGGCACTGTTAAGTCCAGCGGCCAAGCCGCACCGGGATGTAAAGTCCAGCGGCCAAGCCGCACCGGGATGTAAAGTCCAGCGGCCAAGCCGCACCGGGTGATGTAAAGTCCAGCGGCCGAGCCGCAGCGGGCGATGTTAGGCCCCGCAGCCGAGCCGCACCCCGCGCCGTGAGGAAGAGAAAAGTCCGTCCCCCCACCCACACATACACAACCAAAAAAAAAAAAAAAAAAAACCATCCCAACACCGACACACAACAAAAAAAGGGGAAAAAAAGACGGACAGACTGCTAGTCAGCCGCTGCCGTTAGGCGCCGCCACGTGGGTATATATGACAGGCAATGGTGTTATTTTTTCTGCTTAATCTGCATCTTTGAGCAAGGGGGCGATTGGATGAATGTGAGGGGCTGGGGGTCCCGGAGCGGGGCCGGGGATGGGATCATCCGTCCGGGACTGACAGCTGGAAGATGCGGCGGTGAATGTGAGGAGCCGGAGCCCGGAGCGGAGAGACTGCGGCCGCCCTCTGGGATGCGCTCAGGGCGCGGGTTTATTAATGAGCCGCAGCGCTGAGGTGAGTGGATATTTCACCGCGCTCTTCACCTGCTCCCTGAACCTGGACTGGGTCGCCGCGTAAATAAATGTGTTGGTGCAGCAGCTGAGATTCCTCAGCAAATACCCGACGTAGTTAAAGATCAATTGCGAATCATTCCGATCATTTCCAATCCCTGTGATCTGATAATAGACGAAGTTTACAACCAGCGTCATCCACAGGAGGATGAAGCTGCCGGAGATGGTGAAGAGTAAAACCACAGACCTCCTCCTGCTCTCCATCTCCGGGTCACTGCGCTTCTCCCCCTTGCTCTCACCCCTCAGCCCCTGACGGACCAGACTGGCCACTAAAATGTGCCGGGCTGTCAGAGCGTTGAGCAGCAGGATCACAGCGAAAGGGAGGAGCGGAATTAAAACCGTGTCGATCCAGTCAAATGCCACCCACCCGGGGTCAGTGTAATAACTGTCCACCATGATACAGCCCCACGGGACATTGTCCATGGTTGTCCAGGGTTCCAGTGTGAAGTAGCGGGGAACGTTTTTCAGACACAGCAGAACGCCGGCTGTTGCGAGAACCGCAGCCGCAGTTTTCCCGGTGCAATATTTAGTTTTCAGCTTCTGGCAACAAATGGCGACAAAGCGATCAAAGGTGAAAGTGACGGTGAACCAGACAGAACAGTCTGTAGCTGCAGTCCTCAGTACAGCGTTAACACTGCAGACAGGGGTGATGGACAGGACACTCCAATAAAAGTAATGGTATCGGATCTGATACAAAGTGACCTCGGTGATCAGGGTGAGTAGATCGGCCGCTGCCATGGCCACCAGGTAGCGAGTGGTGCAGGTGGAGAGGCCGCACTTTGTCCGGGACAGGATCACAATCGCCACTAAATTCACTGCGGAAAGAGAAGGGGAGCGGGCACTGGGCATTACTGAACACGGTCTCCGGGGCTGAACACCGGCTCCACTTTCAGCTGGAGATCAGGAGTGTTGGACCCGGCTCCGACTGTGCCCGACCTGCCTGCTTCAGGGGAGAGGAGATAATGCGACGGACGGGGTAAAGGGTGGGGAGAGAACGAGCAGCCGCCCGCTACAATAGGCGGAATGGTCCTGTCTACAGTTAACCCCGCTCACAGTCTCTGATGGGGCCGGTTTCACAGACTTGACCGTGACCGGCCGCGTTTAACTAGGGCTCTGGGAACTCGGCATCTGATGGGGACGAGGAGGGTTTCAGAGGGAAGGCAGGGACAACTTAGGATCCGGCAGCAGAGTGGCTCCGTTAATGGATTAATTCCTCAGTTCGGTAACAACACACGACGGTAGATCCGCGGCCACTGGTTCAGGAGATTGATCCAATTATTGACCAACAGGCGGTGGAATCCGACTGTGACAGACTCCAC
>NC_135995.1:10534475-10573834 GCF_053455715.1 Rhinoraja longicauda
GGCAAGAACAGCATTCTAGTGGGTCCCGGCAGTGGGAGAAAGGGAGGGGTAGTTTCGGCTGTCTGAAAATGAGAAAAATCACAGCGTTAATTCAAAGATATTTCATTTAGAGGATTGATATACTTCACATATTCTTGTACAACAATCATCAGTTAGGAATATTGTAACACGATCAGAATCATGTCAACACCGGTTAACAGACGGAGTTATAAAACTTGAATCGTTCTGCTCACTTACCAGGGACTCCAACGGCAGCAATGATCACGTACAAGATTTTCTCCACGGCGTAGTATTCGTACAGCTTTTCCCACATGTTCTCTGCCCAGCGACGTGTCCCCGTGAACTGCCGGTAATCTCTCGGAATGAAATGCCGGGGCAGAACATTCCCGGAGATTTTATACCATTTTCCGTCTCCACCGGGACAGTGAAGTTTCAACAGATTTAAAAAAATAGAGATTTGGAAAAGGCTCGCAAACAGATGACATCAGCCAAGTGAAATCCCTCTGAGACAGGTCGTGATTTATTCAGGGAATTGATTGAGAAATTCCGAAGACTGGGAATTGTGGCGATACTGAGGGATGGAAATAGGGAGCGGCATTGTTCCAGCAAAGGGGATATTGTTTCAAACTCCATCGGATCCATCTCTCCACCACATGTTGTTTATCTGATTTCCTTTACTCAGCAAGGCAATCCCAAATTCAAGGGACCGTCTCAAGGCTTCTGGTGCCCAGTTTGAAGGTGGACTGGACAGCCTTTGTCCACAGCGTGATGAATTAGTTCAACAGTTCACCTCAGACTAAAATGGCCCGTCCACTCTGTTTTAACACTCAATGTGATCGCGGCTGAACTGATTGTAACCTCAACCCCACACTCGCGGCGACCCCTAGTAAGCATTTAGTCCTTGCTTGCCTGGAATGGATCTGGCTTTGCCTTGGGACAACAACATTCTCTACCTTCATTACCTTTGAGGAGGAACGACCCAAAGACTCACGACACTCAGTGAACAGAACCATTGCTGCCTCAGAATTGTCTTAAAAGTAGAACAAACGGCGAATGATGCATCATCTCTCCCTCCTCTCTTTCTCTCTCTCTCCATCTTTACTGCTATTCTCTCTCTGAACTGTTACTCTCTCCCCTACACTCTCTATTCTCCCTCTCTGTGCCGCCCGCTCTCTGCCAACCTCTCTCCCCTCCCCCTCCCACTCTTACTGCATCTCTCCCTCCTTCTCCCTGTATCTCTCTAATGCTTCCCTCTCCCCCTTTTGCCAACCCACTCGCTCTGAACTCCCCTCTCTCCTCATTTTCCCACTCCCCCTTTGATAGTTCACTCTCCCTCCACCTCCTCATTCGTCTTCTCCTCTATCTCTCCCTTTTATCTTTGTACGACCTATTTCTCTATCTATTTCCTCACCTCTCCATCACTTGCCATCACTTCTCTTTCCAAAGCCTTTCTTGGCAAGTGCAGTTAAAACGGTTAGCCACCATGGGATGTAACAGCTGTCCCTATACCCCTTCCCTCACGCTCGAGAAGCCCTTCCAGGTGAGACAGATGTTCACCTGCACCTCCTCTAATCTCACCTACTGCATGTGGTGTTCCAGATATGGCCTCCTTTACATCGGCGTGGTGAAATGGAGACTCGGCGACCGTTTTTTGTCGAACACTTACCCTCGTTCTGCTAAGGCTTGCCGTAGCTCCCCGTTGCAAGCCATTGTAACCCCCCCCCCTCGCACACTGACCTTTCTGTCCTGGGCCTCCACCAGCGCCAGAGAGGTTACATTAAAACAGAAAGAACGCCACTTCATAGTCCGCTTGGGAACCTTGCAACCTAATGGTATGAACATTAGCAAATGCCAGGTAACTAACGTGCAACTTCCCGCTTTTCCCTCGCTTTCTCTTGCTTCACGCGGACTCGCACCTGTTCATCGCCTCCACCTCCACCTTCAACCGATATTCCCTCCTCTCTCTTTATAATTCCAACCTGCTCAATCCTTATCTCGCAACTTTTATCTTTTAACCTCTGGTCTGAACCACCTAACTATGAAAACGGTATTCACCCACTCATCGTTCAACTCGCTTTGTCCCGCTGTTCCAGCCTTCTCCACCTTCCCACCAGAATCAGTCTGAAGAAGGCTCTCGAACCGAACTTCACCAATCCATGTCCTTGGCAGGCTTAGCTAGTTCGGCGTGCCCTCTACAACTCTCACCAACATCTACAGATGCACCATAGAAAGTATTTTATCAAGATGCATCACAGCTTGGTTTGGGAACAGCTCCATACAAGAACGCCAGAAATTGCAGTGAATTGTCCAGACCATCACACAAAGCAACCTCCGTTATACTGACTCAATTTATAAACCACGCTGCCTCGGCAAGGCCAGCAGCATAATCAAGGACGAGTCGCACCCTTGCCACTCCCGCTTCACCTCTGTCCCATCAGGCAAAATGTATAGAAGTGTGAAAATGCACACCTCCAGTTTCAGGGACAGCGTCTTCCCAGCTGTTATCAGGCAACGGAATCATCCCACCACAACCAGAAAGCAGTGCTGAACTACTATCTACCTCTTTGTTGATCCTCGGACTATCCTCGATCTGATTTTGCAGTGAAAGTTATCCCCTCATCATGTATCTATACTCTGTAAATGGCTCGACTGTAATGAAGTATTTTGTTTCCACTGACTGGGTAGCACGCAACAAAAGCTTTTCACGGTACCTCGGTACACGTGACAATAAACTACACTGAACTGACATACTCAACTAGATTTCTCCAGAGCTGTAGCCTGACTCGCATTTGATATTGATTGTGTGTGACAGTGTGAGTGTGCGAGTCCGTGCAAGAGTGTGTTAGCACGTGTGTGCGAGTGTGAATGTGTGAGATTGTGCAAATAAGTCGATGTGTGCGTATGTGTTAGTGTATGCGGTTGCGGGAATTTCAATGATTCAGCGATACATTATTATCACGTACCCAGGTATAGTGAAATGCTTAGTTTTGTAGACAACCCGGTAACATCATGTAGAAGGCCTCACCGAGGCGGTACAAAAGTGTCGCCACATTTTGACGCCGACAAAGTTACAAACGTTGGCCGGATAGTTCTATCTCCTTCCTGCCGCCGCACCGCGGGTCGCCCCGTCGTTCTCGGCGGCCTTCCTCGCTCTCCGACGGTCCACCTCGCTCTCTGCGGTTCCTCGCGGCTCCCACCTCGCTCCCGAGGCGCGGTTCCCATCGCCATCCGCGGTGGGCGAGTCGGGCCGACCGGGCCGACTGAAGGGCTTGGCCCCGGTCACCGGAACACCCCGACCACACTGCGCTGCGCTGCTCGACGCGAACATCCAAGGATACACTCAATCCCAAAATGTCCACGTGTGCATGCGGGTCTGCGTGTGAGAGAGCGGTAGAGTTTGTAAGTGTGCCTATATTTGTGTGTGTGTGTCTGTCTGTGCGAGTGCGTGAGTGTGCGTGTGTGAGTAAGTGTGGATGCAAGTGCGATTGAATCTCTGTGTCTCTGAGTGGGAGAGTGCATGTGGGTTTGTGAAGGACAGTGTTTGCGTCTGTGCGTGTGTGTGGCTGATTGTGAGAATGTGAGGGAATATGTGGGATGTGAGTTTGCCAGAGTGTTTGAGCGTGTAATTCTTTGATAGTGTGTGTGTGTGTGTGTGTGTGTGTGTGTGTGTGTGTGTGTGTGTGTGTGTGTGTGTGTGTGTGTGTGTGTGTGTGTGTGTGGGAGAGTATATGATGGTGTTGTCAGAGAATGTGTTCGTGTGTAAGTGTGTGCGAATGAGTGCGTGTCTCTTCGTGCTAGTGCGTGTGAATATCTGTTAGTGTGAGTGCATGTGTACGTGTGATTGTATGTGAGAATGTGTGAGAGTATATTTGATTGTTTGTGATTGCATTTGAGAGATTGTGTGTGTCTTCGTGCACGGCTATGTGTGTGTGCGTGTTTGACTGTGTTTGAGGGTGTGAACATGTGTGTTTGTAATGATGTAATGGCATACTGTGGGTTTTAGTGACGACGTGACACGGTGTGGGGCATTACTGATGGAGTGACACACTGTGCAGTGGAACTGATGGAGTGACAAAATGTATGGTAGTAATGGTGGATTATCACACTGGATTGGTACAGATGGAGTGACACACTTTGAAGTTGTATTGATGAAGTGACACACTGCACAGTAGTACTGATGGAGTGACACACCGTGCAGTGCACTGATGGAGTGACACAATGTGGGGTAGTACTGATGGAGTGACACAATGCGCTGTAGTACTGATGGAGTGACCCCAGTTGATGCAGTACGGGTGGATTAACATACTGTGGTTTAGTACAGATGGAGCGACACAATTTGCAGCAGTACTGATGAAGTGACACACTTTGCAGTTGTTCTGATGGAATGATACATCGTGGGGCTCTACTGATGTAGTGACACACTACGGGTAATACTCCTGGAGTGGCACAATGTGTAGTACTGTTGTTATGACTAACTGCGGAGTAGTACTGACGGAGGGACACACAGTGGAATAGCACTGATTTAGTGACAAATTGTGAGGCCATTGCATCAGTACTACCACGCAGTTTGTCACTCCGTCAGTACTACTTCAGTGTGCAACTACATCCCGTGGGGTAAAACTGATGGATTGACACGCTGTGGAGCAGTACTGATTGAGTGACACACGGTGCGTATTACTGATGGACTGACACATTGCGCGGTTGTACGGACGGAGTGAGATACTTCGGTGTAGTGCTGATTGAATGACACACTGGGAGTAGTGTGGACAGAATGGCGCACAGTGGGCTAGTACTGAAGTATTGACCCAATCTTTGGTGGTACTGTCGGGTCGCACATTGTGGAATGGTAAGGACTGATGGTGGGGCAGTACAGATGGAGAGTTACACTGATGGGTAATACTAATTGAATGAGTCTGCGTGGTTGTACAAAATGGAATGACAAGCTCAAGGCAGTACTGATGGAGTGCATCACTGTGGTGTTGTACTGATGGAATAACATATTGTAGGGTAGTACTGATGGAGTGACAGGCTCCAGTGTTATACTGATGGAGTGTAACACTGTGTAGTAGTACTGGTGTAATGACGTACTGTGGAGGTGTATTGATGGAATGACACACTGTGGGGTAGCACGGATGTAATAGCACATTCTGTTGGAGTGACGCAGTAATACTGATGGACTGACACGCTCGGTGGTAGTTCTGATCCGATGAAAAACTGGTGAAATAGTGATGGAATTACACACTATGGAGTCGCTGCGATGGGTTAGCACACTGTGGGGTATTGCGGATGGAATGGCAGATTTGAGGTAGTCCTGATGTTGTGAAACACTTTGGGGAGTACTGATGGAAGAACATATTGCGGGTAGCATTGATGGAGTGACACGTTCTAGGTTTGCACTGGAGTGATATGATGTTGGGCAGTGCTGATGGAGTGCAACACCATGGAGTTGTATTAATGCAGTGAGACACTGCGCGGTTTCACCGACGGAGTGACAAACTCAGCGGTAGTACTATTGTGATGACAAACTGTGGTGTAGTACTAATGAAGTGACAAACTGAGCGGCAATACTGATGGAGTGACACAATTTGTGGCAGCACTTATGGGGTGACACACTGGGATAGTCCTGATTGAATGATAAACATCGGGTAGTACTAATGGAGTGAGATATTGTGCAGAAATACTAAGAGTGAAACTGTGGGGAATTACTGTTGGAGTGACAAAGTGAGGTAGGGCTGATGGAGTGACACACTGTGGGGAATACTAATGGAGTGACACTGCGAGGAAGTACTGATGGGTTGACACTGTGGGGTAGTACTGATGGAGTGACACGCTGCGTGGTATACTGATGGAGTGATAATCCCTGGATTGTACTGATGGAGTGACACACGATGGCGTAGTACTGATGCGACGATAACACGAGTGATATTACTGATGGTGCGATGCTCTATGGGGAGGCACTGATGAAGTGGCACAGTGTACGGTATTACAGATGGAGTAACAAACTATATTTTATTACTGATGCAGTGGCACTCCGTGGGTAGTGCTGGTGGAGTGATACACTTTGAGGTAGTACTGATGGAGTGACACACTATGTGGCAGTACTGACGCAATAGCATATTGTGGGATAGTACTGATTGTGTGACACCCTGCGGTGTAGTACTGTTGGATAGACATATACCAGAGTAATACTGGTGGATTGAAGCACTGTGGGGTAGTACTGATGGAAGGACTCATTGTGTAGTACTGATGAAGTGACACACCGTTGGATAGTACTGATAGAGTGACACCCTGTGTGGTAGTACTAATGGAATGATACACAACGTGGTACTGATGTTGAAAAACTGTGGGTGTGTATTGATGGAATGGTATGCAGTGCGGTAGTACCGATGAGTGACACGCTCTGGGGTTGTACTGATGGAGTGACATAGTGTGTTCTAGTAATGATCGTCTAACACACTGTAAGCTTGTATTGATGGAGTGATAACCAGTGGGGTAGTGTTGATGGAGTGACACAATGTGGGCAGTACAGATGGAGCAATACACTTTGGGGTAGTACTAGTGAAGTGACAAACTGTGGGCGGGCACTGATGGAGTAAAACATTTTGGTGTATTACTGATGGAGTGACACAGTGTGTGGTAGTACTGATGGAGGAACAAACGATATGGTAGTACTGATGTCGTGGCACACTGTGGGATGGTATTAATGGTGTGAAACTAAATGGGATACGACTGATGTAATGACACATTATAGGGTAGTTCTGATGGAGTGACACATTGAGGGGGAGAACTGATCGAATGACAAACTGTGGGATAGTACTGATGGAATGACTATCCATTTAGTAGTATGGATGCAATGGCATTCCATGGGATAGTTCCGAATGAATGACATGTTGTGATGCAGTAATGATGGAGTAACAGACGATATGGTAGTACTGATGGAGTGACACGCTGTGGGATAGTACTTATGGATTAGCATCCTGTGGGGTAGTACTGAAGGACTGGTACATTTTGGGTAGCACTGATGGAGTGACACATTAGATGGCATTACTGAAGGGGGGAAAAGCTGTGGGTAGTACGGAAGAAATTACATACCTATGGTAGTACTGACAGTGTGAAACACCGTGTGGCAGAAATGATGGAATGACATACTGTGTCATACACGCTCTTGGGTTCTACTGATGGAGTAACATGTAGTATTGTGAAGTAGTATTGATGAGTGACCTAACGTGGGGTATTATTGATGTAATGGCACATTCTGGGTTAGTACTGGTGGAGTGACACACTATGCGGTAGTACTACTGTTATGACATAATGTGGGATGGAATTGGTAGTGACACCCTGCGGTAGCACTGATGGAGTGACGCACTGTAGGGTAGTACTGGTGTAATGGTATACTGTGGGATAGTACTGATGGAGTGATGAACTGTAGTGTAGTACTGGTGTAATGGTATACTGTTGGATAGTACTGCTGGAGTGACGCGCTGTGGGGTAGTACTGGTGTAACGGTATACAGTGGGATAGCACTGCTGGAGTGATATCGGCGAGACCAAGCGCAAGCTCGACGATCGTTTCGCTGAACAGCTCCACACAGTCGTACCTGATCTCCCGGTTGCTCAGCACTTTAACTCACCCCCGCTCCCCCATTCCCAATCTGAACTTTCTGTCCTGGGCATCCTCCATTGTCAGAGTGAGGCCCAGCGCAAATTGAAGGAACAGCACCTCATACTTCGCCTGGGCAGTTAACATACCAGCGGTATGAACATTGACTTATCTAACTTCAATTAACCCTTGCTTCGCCTCTCTCTCCATCCCTCCTCCTTCCCAGTTCTCCCACCAGTCTCACTGTCTCCAACAAAATTCTATCTCTTTCCCGCCGACCTCTTCGACATCAGTCTAAAGAAGGTTCTCGACCCGAAATGTCACCCATTCTTTCTCTCCAGAGGTGCTGCCTGTCTCGTTGAGCTACACCAGCATTTTGGGTCTACCTTCGATTTAAACCAGCATCTGCATTTCTTTCCTACACGAAGTACAAGGCACGGCAGGACTTTTGGCTAATAATAGCTGTGCCGAACATGAGAGGACCACCCTTACCTGCCTTCTCACAATGCATATCCCTTCATTAACTGAAAATCTGAACTTGTCTTAAATGTCACTATTGTATCTGCCTCCAACAACACTGGAGTGGGTGGTAAGATTTTAGGACCCGTTATACAGGATGATGTGACAGAGTATTTATAAGTGCACGGTGAAATAGGCATATGTTGGCATGGCTTTGTGAAGGGAAGGTCGAGTTTGATAAATTTGCTGGAATTATTTGAAGACGTAAATAGCAAGACAGCCAAAGGAGTGTCAGTAGATGTTGTTTACTTTGATTTTCAGAAAGCCTTTGACCAGGTGTCACAAGATGGCTGCTTAGGAAGATGAGAGCCCACGGTGTCAAAGGGCAGATACCATCATGGATAACTGGTTGGCTGGATGGCAGAAGACAAAGAGTGGCAATAAAGGGGGATTTTTTGCTCGTTGGCTAACAGTAACTATTGGAGATCTTCAAGGATCCGTGTTTGTCCGCTACTCCACGTTTTAGATTATGATTTGGACGAGGGGATTGAAGGCTTTGTGGCAAAGTTTGCGGATGTTACGAAAATAGGTGGAAGGGCAGGTAGTTTAGAGAAAGCAGGGACTCTGCAGAAGGACTTGGACATGTTGGGGGAATGGGTAGAGAAGTGGCAGATGGAATATAGTGTAGCAAAGTGGGGAAGTGTCTAAGTGGGGAAATAATCCATAAATCGGAAGTGCAAAGGGACTTGGGAGTGCTGGTTATCGTGTCGTATCTCCGTTCGTCCTACGGCCTAACACCGTGGAGTCGGCGGCCTCCAGCTGGGATCGACCTTGAAGACTCCGGTGGCAGGGCCTGGACTTGCCATCTCGGAGGCTTCGGCCGTGGGCCCTGCAGACTGCAACATCTGGAGTTCGCAGGTCCCTGGCTGGCGACCGGCTTTCGGGAGCTCCAGCCGTAGCAGCTTCGACCGCCCCGAAGCGCGAGGTTTGATCGACCCGCTCGCAGCCCCTTCATTGCCCTGCGTGGCTCGGTCGCGGCACTTCCCATCACCCCGTGGGGGCTTAGGACCTTCATCGGCCTGCTCGGTTCGACCTGGGACTTTCCAAAAGTCAAGTCGAGACTTCAAAAGTCGAGAGCCTCGATCGCCTCCTGGCACCACGGGAGAAGAATGAGGAGGAGATAAGACTTTTATTTGCCTTCCATCACAGTGAGAGTGTGCCTGGAGCAATCACTGTGATGGCTGTTTGTGTTAAATTTGTAATTGTGTGTCTTGTGTTCTTTATTGTCTACTGCCGGACCCTGACGTGAGAGTACGCTGGCGCTATTTGTTCGCCGCTTCTCCGTCAGGACAAATCTTTTGTTCGTTTGTTTGTTTTTATGTCTTGACTGTTTTGTAAAGTGTCTTTGAGCAATTGGAAAAGCGCTATAAAAAATAAATGTTTATTATTATTATTATTATTGTTATTATTATTCCCCAAATGTTATCTGCAAGTTGAATCGGTGAGAATGATCAGCCATGATCACATGGAATGGTGGTGCTGGCTCGAAGGGCCGAATGGCCTACTCCTGCACCTATTGTCTATTGTCTATTGTCTAATGGAAGCAAACTCATTACCAGCATTTATTTCAAGAGGACTTGTACACAGAATCACGGATGTAATGTTGAGGCTATACAAGGCGCTGGGAAGGCCGCATTTGGAATATTGTGAGCAATTCTGGGCACCATATCAGAGGAAAGGTGTGCTGGCTCTGGAGAGGTTCCAGAGGAGGTTTACAACAATGATCCCAGCAATAAGTTAACTTATGGCGAGCGTTTGTCGGCTCCCGGCTTGCACTCGGAGTTTCGAGGTATGAGGGTGGACCTCATTGAAACATACAGATATGTGAATGGTTTAGATCCAGTGGATGTGGAAAGTATATTTCCACTTGTGGGAGCATCTCGGACAAGAGATAATTTCCTCAGAATTAATCTATGCTCTCTTTTGAAGTTGATCAGAAATGTATTTAGTCAGAAGGTGATGAATTTGTAGAATTATTTGCCACAACAGGCTGTGTAGGTCACGTCAGTGGATATTTAAAGGCGTAGACAGAAAGATTATTGATTAATACAGGTATCAGAAGTTATGGGGAGAAGGCAGGAGAATGGGGTTTGGAGGGCAAAAGATTGGCGGATAAGACGATTGGGCGAATGGTCTAATTCTACTCATATTCCTTATCACCCATGCGTTCTACTCCTATTCCTTATCACCCATGCGTTCAATGCACTTACTGCCCCTTGCTTTCCCCGCACACCTCGTTTAAACTTCATCCCTTTCACCATAAAGGGGTGGCCTTCAATACTTGATATTTCCATCTTGAGAGGAATGTTCTGACTGTTTACCATATCTTTGCCGCTCACAATTTGCTATCGATCTATCAGGTTACTGCCCGATCTCCGATGAATCAGTCCAACGTCTGGTTGTTCATACGCTCCAGGCGATGTTCTTGTAAACGTCTTGAACACGATTTCCGAAGCGCCCATATCCTTCGTGTACGAGAGCGAACATAACTGTACACAATGCTGCAAAAGCGGCCGAAGTAAAGTTCTCTAAAGTTGAATATTGACATCTGACTCATATTCAATGACTCGGTCAAATATAGCAAGCATTCTACGTGGCTAATTTATTACTCTAAACATACTACCACTATTTGCGTGTTTCGCATTGGGAACTCAAGGTCCACCATAAGCAATGCTGATACTGCGATGCATTTATATTGTACAGACAGTGAGGGCTGTTGTGCCTCGATGTTGCATTGTACTGTTGATGTTCATCCAGGGGATGGCGCTGTGACAGTATATTGCCACTGTACGTGCACTGAGGTGCGCTGTGTGTGGATGTTGCCGTGTGCTGCTGATGTTCATCCACGGGAGAGCGATGTGACAGTCTATTGCCACTGTACATCCACTGGGGTGCGCTGTGTGAGGATGCTGCAGTGCACTGTTAAAAAAGAACACTGGGTACAAAAGTCATAGCAGCAGAGTTAGTGCACCAAGGCCCATCGAGTCCACTCCTGCATTCTATCATGGCTCACCTATCGTTCCCACTCAACAAGATCTCCCTCTCTCACGAGGCCCACAGAGGATGAGAGAGAGAGGAAGAGAGAGAGAGAGAGAGAGGAAGAGAGAGAGAGAGAGAGAGGGAGAGAGAGAGAGAGAGAGCGCACCCCTCAAATAGCTGCCTAGATAGAGAGCTACCTATTTACTATCAATATCCCCAGCTATCTCACTGATAGCTGATATACAGATATCCAGCTTTCTAGCTGTCTAGCATTGCATGTAGATAGCTATCTAGGTAGTTCGCTATCTTGCTATCGAGATAGCTCACACGCTGTCTGGCAGTCTATCCTGCTGGCTAGCAATCCAGTTCTCGAGATAGCTTGATTGATAGGTAAAGAGCTAACTATTTTGGTAGCAACATAACTAGGTCACTAACTTGCCTGAGGGCTAGGGAGATAGATAACTAGATAACTAGATTGTTAGCCAGCAGCTTTGGCGGCCACATAGCGGTTTAGCTTGATGGAGCTTTGCTAGATGGCTAGTGCGCTAGGCATCTAGACAGCTATACCAGTAGATAGCTCACGAGCCAGATCGCAAGAGAGATTTATAGCGATTAATGAGCTATTTAGCTAGATCGAAATAGGTCTCTCTCGTTCTCCCTTTCACCTCCCCCCCCCCCGAGAGCGAGCGAGCGAGAGACCGCACTCCACAAAGAGCTGCTACCAGCTATCATACTATCACACCATCCATCTGTCTAGCGTTCAAGCTATCTAGCAATGCAGGTATTTGGCTATCTAGAAAGCTAACACACTATCTGGCTGTCTTTCCCGCTGGTAATCAATCAGGAGCACAGGGGCCTGAGAGGTGACCTCTACAAGCGAAATGGGTATGAGGGGAATACATTGAGTGAATGCACAGTCTATTTAACAGGGTAGGAAAATCAAGCACGATAGGGCATGTGTTTAATGTGAGAGGTGTTAATGTTTAATACAGATACTTAATTCTGATAGCAATTCATGCATAGACTCAGTCATAGAATGATACAGAGTGGAAACAGGCCATTCGGCCCAACTTGCCCACACCGTCCAACATGTTCCAGCTACACGACTCCCACCTGGCCGCGTTTGGCCCATATGCCTCCAAATCTGTCCGATCCATGTACTTGTCTAACTGCTTCTTACATGTTTGGACAGTCCCAGCCTCAATGACCTCCTCTGGCAGCTTGTTCCATACATCCACCATTCTTTGCGTGAAAAAGTTACCCACCAGGTTCCTACTAATCTTTTCCACATTCACCTTGAACCTATAAATGATGCAGGAAGGTGTTCTGGAGTAAAATGGATCCCATAGGCAATTATTATTCACTGTGAGGTCGTCTTTGCATCGGGGATGGAATTTCCATTCATGACCCGTTGCCCTGCAAACGGAAGTGCATCTTCCTGATCCCTTTATTGCAGATTCCCACCCCAGACGAGGACAGATCCCAACATGCCCAGATAACATTTAACACCAAGTGAGGCCACTCTGTTCACCACCCGCTCTCTGTCTATTCCATTCAGTGGAACCTCTCTCTTCTCTCCCCATCTGTTCCGTCATGAGCTTCATCCAGTCCTCCCGTACAGGCAGACGGAACATCTTCACTCTGATCCCCAGCCGTGCACTACGTTACACAGGACAATTCACATGTTGCCATTGATCGGCCCCATCATTTAATTTCCAACTTTCTAATCATTGATGCCTTCTGCTCCGTCTCATGGCCCCGAATCTTCAACTTACGTCAGCTGCTTCTACGGATGCTGCATGACTCGCTGAGTTATGTCTCTTTATTCAAGATTACAGCATCTGTATTCTCTTTTGAAATTAAAGATTTATATTGTTTGATGACGGAGATTTGTTTCGTCGTCCATTAACTGCTGATTATTGAGATTTGCCAGTTTTTGTATGCAGCCCGGTCTTCGATTGAGTTGATTTCCTGATAATGCGCCTTCATATTACGACGCAATGTTCCCCAACGCTTATCCAATCGGACCGATTACTGTGCCTTCGCTGTGTGAAACGGCAAATAGCTTAATAAGAGTTCCACTTCATCGACTGAGGGGAGATCTAATGGAGACCCCGGTCTCCTCAGACCACTGATGTGTTGCTCTTTTCGTTGGTGCTTCGTTCTTAAATCTTTCTGAATGCCAGCAGGAGCACCACCAATAGATGATCGGATGACAAACGATAGCGACAAATGGAACGGCAGGCATACTTACTGGTCGTGTAGGCGTACTTACTAGGTCGTGCTTAAGCCCTGCCGAGGGGGATGGGCTGGGGGAGAGAGAGAGTTGTTGATTTTAGTTACCTGTGCATTCCTGAGGCTAGATTGGTTGAGTTCATCGCAAATGATGAACGGTACCATAGGGTTTGGTTCTTAAAGAGAGTTCATGACCGAGTATAATTCATCCGCTGCCACCTTGGTGTTGGCTTTGTGTGGTATGTGGACCGCCGACACGATGGTTGCGGTGAATTGCCCCGGTCGATTAAATGGACGGCACATAGTGAACGGGTATTAGAGACATAGAAACATAGATAAATAGGTGGAGGAGGTGGCCATTTGGCCCTTCGAGCCAGCATCACCATTCATTGTGATCATGGCTGATCATCCACAATCTGTACCCCGTGCCTGCCTTCTCCCCATATCCCTTGATTCCGCTAGCCCCAAGAGCTCTTTCCAACTCACTTTTTTAATTTTTTACAGAACTTTTTGGAAAACAAACCCCCCACCCTCCCCCCCCCCCACCCCCTTATACTAACCCTAAATAAGAAAAAGAAAGATAAGAAAAAAAGATTAAAGACTGCCTGGTTGTTGGTGGTCCTGCACACGCCCCATGGAATTCCAAACAGAATAAACTGTATATGTATATACATCTCTCCCAAAAGAACCATTGTAAATATGAACAATTGTTCTATATATATAGGCCCCTCTTTTGTAGATAAGGACGCCAGATATTTAAAAAAGTATCATATTTGTTCCTTAAATTATAAGTAATTTTTTCAAGTGGGATACAGTTAGAAATTTCATTATTCCAAAGGTCCATACTTAAATAGGAATCAGATTTCCAAGTAACTACGATAGTTTTTTTGGCTACTGCTAATGCAATTTTTATAAATTCTTTCTGATATTTATTCATTTTAAGTTGTGGTCTTATTCCTTCAACATCACCCAATAACAAAAATCTTGGGTTGTATGGAAGTTGTATTCCGATAATCTGTTCTAAAAAACTTCTTAAGTTTGTCCAAAAAGGTTGTATTTTTGAACAGGACCAAGTAGAATGAAAAAAAGTACCAATTTCTTGATTGCACCGAAAACATTGGTCAGATAAACTTGAGTTTATTCTCTTTAATTTTTGTGGTGTGATATATAATTGATGCAGAAAGTTATATTGTACTAGTCTAAACCGAACATTTATTGTATTTTTCATACTGTCAAGGCATAGTTTTGACCAATTTGTTCCATCAATATTAATATTCAAATCCGTTTCCCATTTTCGCCTTGATATATGAATTCCTTGTTTAGGAGCCTTTTTTGAATTACCTCATTCCATAATCCGATCAAGTGTTTTAATAATGGAGATTCTTTCAGTCCCCGTATCAATTTAGGTTCCCATTTATATATAAAGTCTTCTGGTATATTTTCTCCTATTTTGTCTAGTTCTATTCTTATCCATGCCGGGTTTTTTTCTTCAAAAAGAGATGCAATAAACCTCAGTTGGTTTGCTTTATAATAATTCTTAAAGTTCGGAAGTTGTAATCCTCCTGAATCAAACTTCCATGTCAATTTTTCCAACGATATTCTTGACATCTTACCTTTCCAAAGAAATTTCCGCACATATTTATTTAACTCTTGAAAAAACTTCTGTGGTACTTCCATTGGTAATGTTTGGAATAAATATTGTAACTTCGGAAATATATTCATTTTAACGGCATTAACTCTTCCTATTAATGTTATTGGTAATGTCAATTAGATTATATATAATAGAAGTAAAAAAAATTAAATGCATCCAATGAATTGGCCTCCACTATCTTCTGTGGCAGAGAATTACACAAAGTCACAACTATATGGGTGATTTTTTTTTTGCACCTCCGTTTTAAATGGCCTCCCCTTTATTCTTAGACAGTGGCCCCTGGTTCTTTTCTTTTCCAGAATCTGACACCATTGAGATAATAATTTCCCTATTTGTTTTCGCCGCCAAAGTGGATAACCCCACATTTATCTACGTCATACTGCATCTGCCTTGCATCTGCCCACTCACTCAACCTGTCCAAGTCACCCTGCAACCTCCTAACATCCTCTTCACAGTTCACACCTCCACCTAGCTTTGTGTCATCTGCAAACTTGCCAGTGTTACTTCTAATTCCATCATCCAAGTCATTAATATATATGGTAAATCGTTGCGCCCCTGCATCGAGCCTTGCGGCACTCCATTCGCCAGTGCCTGCCATTCTGAAAGGGACCCGTTTATTCCTACTCTTTGCTTCCTGTCTGCAAACCAATTATCTATCCATGTCAATACCCTACCCCCAATACCATGTGCTCTAATCCTGCTCACCAATCTCCGTGTGGGAACTTACCAAAGCCTTCCTGAACGTCTAGATACACTACATTCACTGGCTCTCCATCCATTTTATTTGTCACATCCCCCCAAAAATTCAGAAGATAGTCAAGCAGGATTTCCCCATCATAAATCCACGCTGACTTGGACCAATCCTTTTACTGCTATCCAAATGCGCCGTTATTACTTCTTTAATAATTGACTCCACCATCTTCCTCAACACCGATGGTCTATAATTCCCCGTTTTCTCTCTCGCTACCTTCTTGAAAAATGGGTTAACATTCGCTCCCCTCCATTTCACAGGAACTCATCCTGAGTCTATTGGACATTGGAAAATGATCCTCCATGCGTCCACGATTTCTAGAGCCATCTCCTTGAGTACTATGGGATGCAGACCATCAGGCGCTGGGGATTTATCAGCCTTCAGTCCCACTGAACTAAGCTAACTGAACTATTTCGTGGCATAGTCAGCTTGTTCCATAGTGTTTTCCGTCGTGCTGGTTGACTATAACTATAAATAGAGTGGGATTGTGTGACTGGAAGACAGCCGGGGTTGAGTCGTGAATTGGCCTCTTATTGCTTTTCCGCGGTTGGGCATAATTTAGAAATCAATCGCACTTGCTTGAAAATAACATTTTATATCAAAGATTCAATTTGACAACGGTTGCGAGCTGTGCGAAGTTCTATTTTTAGTTTCTCAGACACTGAAGCGCCGACTCTCATTTTAGTTCCATCCCGGGTGAACAATTCCTGGGCGTTGCCCAACTTCCAGCTTTTGGATAATGGGGACATCCCGTGTAGAGAACGAGAACTGATACCCAGCAGTCAATCAATTGGTCATTTGGGGATAATTCCTCGCAGTGGGTAGTTTCCGCATTTCCTTTTCTAAATTTGGTGCGTCTGATCGTCACTATTGCTGCTCTGGAATCTGGGGAAGATACATGCTGTTGTACGACTGCTTTGTTCAGTTATTGATCACAGCACACCAGCTGCCTGCTGAGCAGTCGGCCAGGGTTTGATTACCGGTCACCGCAGTTTGCCCAAAACATGGGCAATCCGCCTCTCTGGGGCAGCGGAGATTTCGTTCAGATCGCAATCAGCGCACGTTCATAAAAAGCAAGAATTTTTAATTGAGTTAAGTGGGTTCCATGGCCAATTATCACTCAATGTGAGCTGGTCCTTGGATCCAGGATGGAATTCTCAACCGTCAGCTTTTCCCGGTAAACCCATGAAAGCATAGAAAAATAGGTGCAGGAGGAAGCCACTTTTCCGATATAGCCAGCACAGCCATTTATTGTGATCATGGCTGACCATCCATAATCAGTAACCCGTGCCTGCCTTCTCCCCATATCCCTTGATTCCACTAGCCCCTAGAGCTCCATCGAACATGCTTTTAAGTTCATCCAGTGAATTGGCCTCCACTGCCTTCTGTCGCAGAAAATTCCACAAATTCATATCTCTCTGGGTGAAATGGTTTTTTCTCACCTCAGTTTTTAATGGCTTCCCCTTTATTCTTAGACGGTGGCCCCTGTTTCTGGACTCTCCCAACATTTGGGAACATTTTTCCTGTATCTGGCTTGTCCAGTCCATTCATAATGTTATACGTTTCTATAAGATCCCTTCTCACCCGTCTAAATTCCGTCGAAGACAAGCCTAGTCTTCAATCTTTGCTCATACGACAGTCCCGCCATCCCGGGGATTAACCTCCGGAACCTACGCTGCACATGCCTCAGTAGCAAGGATGTCCTTCCTCAAATTAGGAGAGCAAAACTGCACACAATTCTCCAGATGTGGTCTAACCAGGGCTCTATACAACTACAGAAGGACCGTTTTGCTCCTATACTTATTGCAGCTTTCCACAATTAACTAGGGCAGACCACAACATCCAGACAATATGTTCACACCCAGTGTCGTCAGTCTTTCCCCCACCCTCCCTCTGTCTATTTCGCTCTGTGGAATCTTTCTCCTCACTTCCCATTTGTTACGTCAGGACCTTCATCATGTCCTCCCGAAAAGACAGACGGAACATCTCATTCCGCCCTCAGCCATACACTATGCTACACAGCACATCCCATGTTCTCCCTGCCTGTCCCCATTATAGCTTTACCTACTTTACAATAATTCAGCTCTCTGTGCTCGACCTCACTGGGAATCGGCCCGCAACGTGGAATGAGACCTGTTGCTTCACAGACTTGCTTGACCAGCTGAGTTCCTCCAGCGTTCTGTTGCAGGATTCCAGATTCTGTATCTCTATTCCCTTTTGATACGAAACTTTTTTTTCTGTGTTGGTGGAAGATATTTGTTTTCCTCTTCCATCACCTGCTGATCACTGGCCTTTCCCACAGTCTAAACTTGGTTTAGAGATACAGCGCGGAAACAGACCATCTTAGAACCGATCACAAAGCTTCTCACTTGTTTTTCTGTGCATTCTATCGACGGTACTGGGATTATAGACTCAACTACTCAAATTAGGGGCTTGATCAATTTTGGGGCACCGCATTAAATAGTCATTCAGGGGAATGTCCTTATATATGGTAATTACGGGAGAGCACCGGTAAATGGTCAATTAGGGGAGGGCACCACAAATGGGGATTTGCGGGTGCACCGTTATTGAAGTATGGCGGGTGGATAAACAACAAATATGAAATTAGCGGAGGGAAACTGTAAATGTGGAAATAGGGGAGTGCTCCCGCAAATGGGAAATCAGGAGAGGGCACACCTACGTAGAATTAGGGTAGGGCCCTTTATGTTTCCGTGAATGTTCCTACTTCTCTCTGTGAGTATTCATGTCTCTATGTCTCTGTGTTTTTCCCGTCTCTGTCTGCTGGTGTTCGTACCTCTATGTGTGCTCCTGATGGACTCCATCAAATAACTCCCACGGTGTGTGAGAAGATACACACAGGAACGTACGCCCATCCACCCTTGTAAATAAGAATACAATGACCAAACTGGAGCCAGGAACATTACTCAGCATTGACCAGTTCCACTGTGACCCTTCAGTACATTCTATGTGTTCCCACGTCCAGGCTCGCCTCATCCATCCTGCAGGGATTGTTCCCTGTCGCCCTGTCCCTCGGCCACATTTCAGGGAAATTTGACCACCGAGCCGTGCTTCTGCTCCCTGCCAACAAGCAGCAACAATTGAAGCAGGAGGATCCGATGCAGAGAGTTGTAAAATCTAGACAACGGACACGGATGACATCTTACACGACTGCTTTAAGTCAGTAGACTGGTCCATTGTCAGGGATTCTGCAGCTAACCTAGATGAGTGCGCCTCTGCCGTGACTGACTTCATCAACAAGTGAGTGGACGACTGGGTGCCGCCGAAGTCAATCCGAGTGGTCCCCAACCTGGAACCATGGATGTACATTCACAGGTGAAGGCCAGGTCCGATGCAGACAAGTCAAACGATCCCAAGCGGTCCAAGAAGCCACGCTGTGGTCTCCGCAAAGCTATCAAATATGCCAAGAGGCAATACCGGTTCAAACTTGCATCCCAGTACAATCTCTGGGTCACACACGAGAATGTGGCACGGTCTGATTAAGATAACTGGATGCAAAGAATGTTCAGCAACATCATTGGTGATGTGCAAGCCAAACAGATGAACTAAATACTTTCTATGCCCGCTTCGAGCTGAAGGACAACAGAGCGGTGACAACTGGCCCTGCAGACCACATTGTACCCCTCCCCAGGGTGGCTGTTGCTGATGTTAGAGCGGCCTTCCTGTGGGTAAACCCACGAAAAGCAACAGGTCCAGACGGAGTTCCTGGCCGTGTCTTTAGAAGCTGCGCGGAACAGCTAATGCGTGTATTCGCGTACATCTTTATCATCTCCCTACTCCGCGCTCCGGTACACAGCTGCATCGAGAAGACCACTGTCATTTTGGTGCCGAAGAAACGCAAGACCTCAAGTTTAAACGATTACCGAACAGTGGCCTTGGCATTCACCATCATGAAATGCTTTGGTAGGCTTGTTATGGAACGTATTAAATCCAGTCTACCCAGAGGCCTTGGTCCACTGCAGTTCGCCTACCGCCACAACAAGTCCATGGACGATGACATCGCCCTCGCCCTACACATCCCCAGATCACCTGGCACCTACCTAAGACTCTTATTTAGAGACTAAGGTTCTGCCTTAAATTGCACTGTATCATCCAAGCTTATCATCAAACTCGCGGGACTATTCTGCATTTTGTCTCTTGCTCTTTGCTCTCGCTGATGCATTTGAGTTTGAGCTGTGCAGTATATCTGATCTGAGTGAAGAGCACGTAAAGATAAGCGTTTCACTGTTCCTCGATACATGTGACATTTATAGACGTCCCTAACCTAACAATTTGACATCAAACAACCGTCATCAGAGCGGGAATGTTCGTACAATGAAGGAGACAAAGATAGTAGCTGTGACAAAGATGGTGTTGATAAACAAGAGAAAGCGATGAATAGTCGATAAGCACAAAAAATGCTGGACAAAGCGAAGAGAAGATGAGGAACAGGGACAGGAGGCAGAGTACACAGTTAAGTGCTGAAACTGAATTGTGGACCATAGTAATTGCCGGGATATCTGAAATACAAAAGTACAGCAAAATAAACGCAGAAGACTGAGATGACACCCGTGGAGTAACGAAAACGTATCGATTATCCGAAGTGAGTGACCTCACAAAATAACTGATATTCTAAAACAAATGCATAATTCGCACAACTCAAACGCACCTGAGTTGGACTGGAAATTACATTGCCATCGCACCTGAACATTGCTGCAAAATTAGTTCAAGCAGGACAATAGAAATGGGAATAGCTGATAATGCTTACTTATTGCTCAAACCGATTTGGTGGCTATTTTCCAAATGTTGTGGCTGCATAAACGAGCTATCTTCAACATATGTCAACTAACATTTCTGAAAGCTGGATCTTTATACCCATCACCATCTGAGTGTAAAGGTCTTCCGTTCCAGTTCCTTGTAAATCTTGCCTCTCTTAACTTAACCCTCTGACCTCTGTTATTTGATTCCCCATTCTGGATAAATGACATAGTGCATCCACACTATTTATTCCTCTCACGATTCATACACCTTTCTAAGATTACCCCAGGCTTCTGCCATCCAAGGAGTATAGAAAGTAACTCTGCCCAGAGCTCGGGCCATACAAAGAATTGTGAGCGAAGCCTTGCTTTAACTAACGACGGTGATACCACAAATGGAAAAAAACTACATAGACGGAACCGAGAGCCACGAGTCACACGACAGAGAAACAGCCCAGCAGCTATCTTAGTCTATGATTTCCAATTAATAAGTCCCATTTACCAGCACATGCTCCACAGACTATACTGCTTTGTCGTTATCACATTTTAATATCGCGCTACGTATCTCCAATTCGGTGCATTGATTGAAGTCATGATTTATCCCTCGTAAAAAGGGGCTTTCGAAGGACCGACAGTTGACCAGATCGTCTACCTTGCCGCCTTCACAATAGTACGGTCCCTACTCCATGGCGAATAGTTGTCTATGGAACAGATGCGCCACCATACTGCGAATTATGTTCTGCATTCCGTATCTTCCCTTTGCTTTATCTATTGTTATTGAGTTTGAACTGATAATATCTGTATGGCGTATTTAATCTCTTTGGATCGCGTGTAAAGCAACGTTATTCGTGCGCCTCGATACACGTGGTAATAATATACCTGGCCCTGAAACCTGAATCTCAATGCACCTTTCAACTTATGTTTTTGTACCTTTGCAAACCAAGGAGGCTTCATAGTTAATAGAAGCATTGTATCATTAATCCTTTTTCCAATGCACATCGGCATGACCCCAATTTTACATCGGGGGTCAATGAACGATTTGGGTTCGTACAGATCTCCAGTTCTCCAATTGTAAAGACGCAGCTCAAAGTAGAACGGTGGACCGGAATTATGCAAGGTGGCTTGAGAAAATATTGTTAATTATTCCAAATACCCGGACAAATCGGGGTTTGGTAGAAATAATAAAACTACATTCAGAAAGATATTCTGTATCATGAACTATATTCTTCATTCTGTATTTCCCCTCCACCCGATCTATTGCACTTGGCTTTACACTGATTATTTGTGTGTGTGGAATAATTGAACTGAGTGAATAACATGCAAAATAAAGCTTTCCACTGCACCTCGTTACATGTGATAATAATAGACCCAACCTGACCAGATGACCTGAGATAAAGAACAACTCTGGTCAGACCGGAAAAGTCCGTACTGCGATGCTCACTGACATTGTCTACGAGACACATAAATGGACTGTTGGACACAGCGCAAAGAGAAGGTGAAGTCTGGGGACGGGTTTAAGAAAACTAAAGAAATGCTGATACTGGGTTGCGGGCCATCTTAATTCCCCCGCACCTGAAATACAAGAGGAAGTCGGATATACTCAGATGACAGAAGACATCCACGGAGAGAAGGAATATATGTTATTTCAGAAGTTAATGATCTCAACAAAACTCCGACATTGACGAAAAACATGCAGTATGGTATCAATTTTCAAAAGAAAAGCACGCCATCATCGGTGCTGCTCGCCGGCGCACCTGAATATTGTTGCAGACTTAGTTCCTGCTCAACATTTATTGCTCAACAGTTACCTAGTTATTTCTTGCTACTGTCTAATTGGCGTCTGCATTTCCAAACGCTCTAGCTGTAGAACACTTCCCAACGAACTCCTCCGACTACGTGTCCCATGTACCCACCACCGTTGAAGTGTAAATTGCTCCCTTCAGTTTCCTATGAATCTCGCCACTCTGACGTGGAGTGGCGCCTGATGCGGCACACAAACGAAAACAAAAAGACAATTGTCATGTCTCTTGTTAACCTTGGAAAAGTACAGTAACAAGCGTATTGTCACGTTGCATAGCTGCTTGGATTGGGATCAACTCTGCCAAGACCGCGAGAAATTGCAGAGGGTTGTAAATATCACAGAGACCAAACCACTCATATTATCCATCTACACTCCACGCTGCATAACATTATCCAAACACCCAACATAATCAAAGACTTGGCCAATCCCGCTCAGTTCTTCTTTCCCCTACTCCAATCCGGCAAATGGTGGAGATGATTGAAAGCGCGCATCACCAAACTTAGGAATAATTTCATTCTCTGCTCTATTTGGCTTATGAACGTTCCCTCCATAGGCTAGGGTACTATTAAATTCCCTCTACCCCATTATGGACATGGAACTTCGAAAATAGCGAAAGTTAGTCACCTATTTATCTCTTACTACTTTCGAGATGGCAGTTATATTTCCAAACGTTGGGACCTTACAAATGCCAGCTTCGAATCAACATATCTCAACGAACTCCTCTGATAGCTCGTTCTGTGCACAGATCGCCGTCTGAGTATAAAGTCTTCCCGTCAGCTTCCTTGTAAATCTTCCCTTCCCACCATAAACCTATGATCTCTGTTTTTTGATTCCCCTTGCTGGGTAAAAGACTGCGCATTCACCCAATCTGTTCCCCTTATACACCTATACAGCTCCTCTCAGCTTCCTGCGCTCCAAGGAATAACGTCCTAGTCTCTACCTATAGCTCGGCCCATACAAAAAACGGCAGCGAAGCCCTGCTCTAATTACTGACGGCAATACCACAAACGGAGCGACGTGCACACACTGGACAGGGTCAGAGTGTAGCACAGTAGATAAACTGGCCAAGCACCTATATATGTCTATGCTATCCATTTACTAAATACCATTTATTCGCACCTCATTCGCAGAATATTATGCCCTGACACTATATATTTATGGAAGGCAGTCCTTACTTAAAATACGATGTAGAGACCGAAGTTGAGCTTTATCTCTCGGATGAAGGAGCTGCCAAAGGAACCACAATTGATCACATCATCTACGCTGTGCAGTTTGGAAGAATACAAGTGAATTGAATGACACTGTAAATGTAGGAGTCTGCGATGCCTGGACTGGATAGATGTTGAAAGCATTGTACAACCGATATATGGGTGTTGACTTTCGGATACAAGTTGCAGAGTGACTTGTGATGAGAAGGAATTTACGCTTGCAAAAAGATATGAACCTCCACGACCCTGTACACCATAAAAAAAGTGAGGACAACTCATTACGTTAAAACAGGGCTGGAGCGAATGTGTTCGTAGCCAATAAGCAAATGAAAACCAATGTTATGGATTAGTACAAGTCCAAGGTCAGTTCCCGTTTAATATTGAAAATGGAAATAGCCTCGCTCTTTAAATTACGCATTCAGCAGTGTACCTCTATGGGATAGAGGGAGGAGTTTCTATTATCTCCAAACGCCGGGACAGAGGTATCTTCACCTACTCTATCCCTGAATGCTCGATTTTATGACCAACAGTCCTCAGTCAGTGTGGGCAGGTTACACTTCCTCCAGGATAACACCGGAGCCCTGCAAGGATTCGTTTTCAGTCCACTGCTATACCTCCTTTACCTGGAGTACAGGCCCAAATCTGTACCAATTGTATGGAATTGAAAATAGTTGAGAACAAGTTGCATGCGTTACACCAACCAACAATCTGTCGCGGGGCAAGCACTTTGATGCGACACCCAAGGAGGCACACTAACGCCTCTTCTACAGGTGGAGTCTGAGGAAATGCTGTATGTCAACATTAACTTTTACAGTGTTCTCGGGATGTACCGTGGACTGCAGACTGACGGGTTAGACCACATTTTGGATAGGGTACATGTCTGTCTAGCCGGCGAGACATTGCAGGGAGATATAAATGTCGGCTACTACATCACACGGACCACACGTTCTACCATTGACTCCATGTGCACATCACGTTGCCTCGAAAAGAAAACGGCCAACGTAATCGAAGAATTGTCCAAACCTGTCACTTCTTCTTTCCCCTACTCAAGTCATGCACAAGGTGTAGAGGCTTTTAAGCGAACACTACCGGATAAAGGTATTTATTCACAAAATGCTGGACCAATTCAGCAGGTCAGGGAGCATCTCAGGAGAGAAGGAATGAGTGACGTTTCGTGCAGACCCTTCTTCAGACTGATGGCAGGGGGGCGGGACAAAGGAAGGATATAAGTGGAGACAGGAAGATAGAGGGAGAACTGGGAAGGGGGAGGGGAAGAGAGGGACAGAGAAACTATCTAAAGTTGGAGAAGTCAATGTTCATACCGCTGGGCTGCAAGCTGCCCAAGCGAAATATGAGGTTGTAGCGTGTTGATAAAGGCAAGGAGCCAGGTATTTCGGGAAGGTATATTTATTGGTTCGTGGGTCTCAGACGGGTCTAGTCTGCCGGAATGGCTTGGCGCCCAAACCTTGTCCTTATATTCCTGAGTCCAGGACCGCCTCCCGGGACTGGTCCATTCCCGTGCCGAGGGGTCGGTAGTAGTATGGCCCGACCTTTGGGAGCCGCCACAGTACCCCCCCCCCAGATCCGGAGGCACGAAACGCACTGGTGGTCGCACAACCCGACCTGACCGCGTACGGTAATCGGTCGACAGAGGGGCCGGCGGAGGCACAGTTGGAGGGACAGGCGGTGGGACCCGCAAAGGGGGGCGACCTCGTGGCCGAGGATGGGCCACCCGCACCGGTTGGTCGATGTCTAAGTGGGCCGGCTTCAGGCGGTCAATTGACACGGCCTCCGGCCGGCCCCCCATGTCCAAAACAAAGGTTGTCTGTCCGTGCTCCAGCACCCGGTACGGGCCTTCATACGGCCTCTGGAGTGGCGCCTGGTGGGCGTCACGGCGCAGGAAAACAAAGGCGCAGTCCTGGAGGGCCGATGGCACGTAAGGGCGGAATGTCCCATGGCGGGACGTCGGCACGGGTGCGAGCTTGCCAACTCGCTCTCGGAGGCGATGTAGGGTGGATGAGGGCGGTTCCTCTCGCCCCGGCAACGAGGGCACGAACTCCCCGGGCACCGTGAGCGGAGACCCGTATACGAGCTCCGCTGAGGATGAAGCCAGGTCTTCCTTGGGGGCAGTCCGGATGCCCAGCAAAACCCATGGTAGCTCGTCCATCCAGTCGGGGCCGGCGAGTCGCGCCTTCAGCGCTGCCTTCAGCTGCCGGTGGAACCTCTCCACCAAACCGTTTGCCTGCGGGTGATAGGCCGTGGTGTGGTGCAGCCGCACGCCCAACAGGTGGGCCATGGCCGACCACAGCTCGGAGGTGAACTGTGGCCCCCGGTCCGATGAGATGACCACCGGCACACCAAAGCGAGCAATCCAGTGCGCGGCCAACGCACGAGCGCATGTGGCTGTAGACGTATCAGCCAATGGTATGGCCTCCGGCCACCGCGTGAAGCGGTCCACCACCGTGAAGAGGTGGGTGATGCCCCGGGACGGCGGGAGGGGGCCCACAATGTCCACGTGCAGGTGGTCGAAACGGCGGCAGGGTAGACCGATCCCTTGGAGTGGCGCCCGGACGTGGCGTTGAATTTTTGATGTCTGGCACGGAATGCAGGTGCGGGCCCATTGGCCAACCTGCTTGCGCAGACCATGCCACATGAACCGCGCAGCTACCAACGAGATCGTTGCCCGGATGGATGGGTGAGCCAGCCCGTGGACCACGTCGAAAACCCTCCTGCGCCACGCGGCCGGGACGATGGGGCGCGGCTGACCTGCCGACACATCGCAAAGTATCGTCGTCGCACCAGGGCCGAGGGGAACATCCTCAAGGCGGAGGCCAGAGATGGCAGTCCGGTAGGCGGGCATCTCCCCGTCCGTTAGTTGGGCCTCCGCCAGGGCAGAATAATCAATGCCGGGTGCCACTTCTAACACGGCATTGATGGCGGGGCGAGACAATGCGTCGGCCACCCGGTTTTCCTTCCCCTCGATAAAGCGGATGGAGGTGGTAAATTCTGATATGTAGGCCAACTGGCGCTGCTGTCGGGCGGACCATGGGTCGGAGACCTTTGCCAGGGCGAAAGTGAGCGGCTTGTGGTCCGTGTAAGCGGTGAACGGGCGGCCCTCCAGAAAATAGCGGAAGTGACGAACGGCCAGGTACAGGGCGAGGAGCTCGCGGTCGAAAGCGCTGTACTTCTTCTGGGCGTTGTCGAGGTGCCGGCTGAAGAAGGCCAGGGGGCGCCAACCCCCGTCCGTGAGTTGCTCCAGTACGGCACCAACCGCCAACTCTGAGGCGTCCACCGTAAGGGCTGTCGGGGCATCCTCCCGTGGGTGAACAAGCAGCACAGCCCGAGCCAGGGCCTCCTTCGCGCCGTCAAAGGCTGTCACGGCCTCGTCGGTCCACACGACGGTCTTACGCTTGCCCGCCAGCAGCTCGTATAGCGGCCGCATGATGTGGGCCGCGGATGGCAGGAACCGGTGATAAAATGCCACCATGCCGACGAACTCCTGCAGGCCACGCACCGAGGATGGACGGGGAAACCGGCGGATGGCGTCTACTTTGTCCGGCAGGGGAACCGCTCCTTGCGAGGACACACGGTGGCCGAGAAAGTCGATTGTGGCCACGCCAAAGCGGCACTTGGCGAGGTTTATGGCCAACCCGTGTTCGCTGAGCCGCTGGAAAAGCTGCCGGAGGTGGGCACAGTGCTCCTGCCGCGAGCGGCTGGCTACCAATATGTCGTCAAGGTAGACAAATAGGAAATCCAGCCCGCGACACACGCCGTTCATTAACCGCTGAAATGACTGCGCGGCGTTCTTGAGGCCGAACGGCATTCGTACGAACTTGTAGAGTCCGAACGGCGTGATGATTGCCGTCTTGGGTACATCCTCCGGGTGGACCGGGATCTGGTTGTAACCTCGCACCAGATCCACCTTTGAAAATATCGTGGCCCCAGCCAAATGGGCGTTGAAGTCCTGGATGTGGGGCACGGGGTATCGGTCCTCGGCGGTAGCGACGTTCAGCCGCCGATAATCCCCGCAAGGCCTCCAGCCCCCGTTTGCCTTGGGGACCATGTGGAGTGGAGATGCCCATGGGCTGTTGGAAGGGCGGACGATCCCCAAGGACTCCATCGTGCGGAACTCCTGTCGTGCCAGGCGTAGTTTCTCAGGCGGGAGTCGGCGTGCTCGTGCGTGGAGGGGTGGGCCGGTAGTTGTGATATAATGGTACACCCCATGCTTGGGGGTCGACGACCGGAATTGCGGGCCATAATATCCGGAAATGTGCACGGCTGGCGGCATTGTCGGGCTGCCGCACCCCAGCGCTGGTGGTAATAACACCAGTACCTCTTGCTGGTGCTGGCTGGAGCCTGCTGGTGTGGGACTGCAGGTGCACGACCCGCAATGGCCACCGGGGGCGATCTCGCAGGCCTCCGGGACGTAGCTGTCACTCCTTCCACAGCTCCCCCGCCCGACCGGAGAAAATCGGGCGCTTCTCGAGTGACGTTAAGCGCACTGACGTCATCACGGCGCGCCGCCCACAGCGCGTCCGCGCGCCTGCCGAGGGCCCGGGTGTCTGCAAAGGAGGCGTCGGTGAGCTGCAGGCGAATGTCGGCCGGCAGCAGGTGCAGGTAAGTATATTCAAACATCAGGCACGGTCTGTGCCCGTCGAGCAGCGCGACCATCTCCTTCAGGAGGCTAGATGGGCGCCGGTCACCGAGGCCTGGCATGTGGAGGAGCCTTTCGGCCCGCTCCATTCGGGTTAGCCCGTAGGTTTGGAGCAGCAGCTCCTTAAGGGCTTCATATTTACCGTCGGCCGGTGGGTCCTGGAGGAACTCCGTTACCTCTTCGGCCGCGTCCTGGTCAAGGGCTCCCACCAGGTGGAAAAACCGGGTGTTATCCACTGTGATGCCCTGCAGCTGGAACTGGGCCTCCGCTTGGTAAAACCAAATGCGAGCCCGGGTGGTCCAGAAGGTCGGGAGCTTAATTCCTACCGCGTCGACAGCTGGGGCCTGGTCGGCCTGCGAGCCGGACGGGCGGTCGGCTTTTGCTTTTCTGTCCATCCTAATGAATGGACCGTCGAGGTCACCAATGTAGCGTGTTGATAAAGGCAAGGAGCCAGGTATTTCGGGAAGGTATATTTATTGGTTCGTGGGTCTCAGACGGGTCTAGTCTGCCGGAATGGCTTGGCGCCCAAACCTTGTCCTTATATTCCTGAGTCCAGGACCGCCTCCCGGGACTGGTCCATTCCCGTGCCGAGGGGTCGGTAGTAGTATGGCCCGACCTTTGGGAGCCGCCACAAGGTGCTCTTTCTCCAATTTCCGGTGGGCCTCACTATGGCACTGGAGGAGGCCCATTACAGAAAGGTCAGACTGGGAGTGGGAGGGGGAGTTGAAGTGCTCAGCCACCGGGAGATCAGGTTGGTTAAGGCGGAGTGAGTGAAGCTGTTGAGCGAAATGATCGCCGAGCCTGCGTTTGGTTTCGTCGATGTAAAGAAGTTGACATCTAGAGCAGAGGATACAATACATGAGGTTGGAGGAGGTGCAGGTAAACCTCTGTCTCACCTGGAAAGACTGTTTGGGTCCTTGGATGGAGTTGAGGGGTGAGGTAAAGGGACGGGTGTTGCATCACGTGCGGTGGCAGGGGGAAGTGCCCGGGGATGGGGTGGTTTGGGTAGGAAGAGACGAGTGGACCAGGGAGTTACGGATGGAACGGTCTCTGCGGAACGCAGAGAGGGGAGTGGATGGGAACCTTCCTTCCTTTGTCGTCGTCCCCCCCGGCATCAGTCTGAAGGGTCTCGACCCGAAACCTCACATATTCCTTCTCTCCTGAGCGGCTGCCCGACCTGCTGAGTTACTCCAGCATTTAGTGAATCAATACCTTCGATTTGTACCAGCATCTGCAGTTATTTCCCTACACTACCGGATAAAGCATTAGCTTATTTTCCTTCGTAATCACGGTTCTAAACGGTCCCTCCATATACTAGGGTACTGTTCAATTCGCCTCTACGCCATTGCGGATATCAGAAGGTATCTCAAAATGCTGGAGTACCTGAGCGGGTCAGGCAGCATCTCAGGGGAGAAGGAATGGGTGACGTTTCGGGTCGAGGCCCTTCTTCAGACTGATGTCAGGGGAGGGAGCGGGACACAGATAGGATGTAATAGGAGACAGGAAGACCGTGTGAGAACTGGGAAGGGGAGGGAAAGAGAGGGACAGAGGAAGTATCTGAAGTTAGGGAATCAATGTCCATACCGCTGGGGTGTAAGCTGCCCAAGCGAAATATCCTCTGTCATTGCGGATACTAGAAATTGTCGAAGTAATTGATGCACTGCAATAGGGTCCAATGTTTCGAACTATATTCTGCACTCTGTATCTTCCACATTGCTCTATCTCTTATCATAGAGTTATCGAATCCTACAGCACGGTAACAGCCCTTCTAGCCAGATTGCCCATGCCGACCAATATGCCCCATCTACACTAATCACTCCTCTCCGACTTTCATCCACATTACTCTAAATCTTTCCGATTCATGGTGGAGTCTTACTGTCTTTGTCACAAATACTGCCTCAAATACCTCCCCTGGCAGTTCATTTTCTTTGTAAATTCATATCCCCACCATCATATGTTTTCGAGTTTGAACTGCTACTGTCTATTTATGGTATATCTGATGTGTCTGGATACCATGCAAAACAAAGCGTTTTACTGTAGCTCGGCACATGTAACAATAATAAACTTAAACCAGAATCTAAAACGCCTCTCATTTTAATTGTTTCCAACAACGCGATCCCAGCGGGATGTTTCATAGCTCACAGAAGCATTGCATCATCCATTGTTCCAGACGTGCACTGCTGCACACTTAAATACTATGTTTTGCACAAATTATATGATTTGTGTTTTCACAGAACTCGAAATCGCAAACTGCACTTGTCCGGTTCGATGGAGAGCAGAATTAAGCAATGTGGCTTGAGTAAATGTTGTTCATGATCACAAATATACGGACAATTCAGGGATTAATGGAAATAGCCAACAATAATCAGCATTCTATATCTTCCTCCTCGCTGCATCTGCAGGACGTTAACTGATTGTAACAATGTATGGCTCATCTGAACAATGGACAGCGTGCAAAGCGACGCTTTTCACTGTATCTCGGAACATGAGGCCTGGCTGAACCTCACCTAGGCTAATGATCTGACGTAAGTAACATCTATGATGTCTATTAAGATTGTCCATGTATCACAAACAGTATTGATATGCAAAGTAAGGTGTTGAATATTGGCGATGCACCGCCCTCTGAATTAGCGTGTAATCTGGTTCATCAGCGCACCTCAACATTGCTGCAGAATCAGTTGCTGCACAACATTTATTACTCAGCAGAAATAAGATCCAAGATGGCTGCGCCGCCATGCGGCTGCGGCTCGCCGGCAGTCTGTTTATCTTTTTTCTTTTTTTGTCTATATGTTAGTGTTATACATGTGTAGTAGTCTATTTTAGCTGTGTATATATGGGGGCGGGGGAACCTTTCTTTAAAAATAAAAAAATCTCTTCCTCGAGACGCGGCTCAGCCGCGGGACCTTCCATTGCCCGGCACGGCTCGGCCGCGGGACCTTCCATCGCCCGGCACGGCTCGGCCGCGGGACCTTCCATCGCCCGGCACGGCTCGGTCGCGGGTCCTTCCATCGCCCGGCGCGGCTCGGCCGCGGGACCTTCCATTTCCTTGCGGGAGCTGCGCGAGTCCGGAGCCACGGTCGCCTCGGCAGAAGTCGAACTATCTGTCCGTGAGAGAAGCATGGGGGAAGAGAGAAGGGTTTTTTTGCCTTCCATCACAGTGTCTGGAGGAGTCACTGTGATGGATGTTTGTGTTAAAATTGTATGTCGTGCGTCTTTTACTCTGTACTGTTGTGGCTGTGTGGCAAATTATTTTCGTTCAATTTATTTTGAATGACAATAAAGGTAATTCAATAACCAAACCTGGCTGCCTATTGCAACTGCCGTGTTGCCCATTCAAGGAAATAGTGGTGAACCCTGCTATTACTACTGACGGCGATACCACGTGTGGAGAAACGTGCACACACCGGCCCAATAGCCATTGAGTCACATTGCATAGACATAGGCCGAAAAACTGTATGTGTGTATGCTGTTCAATTACTAAATCCCATCTACCAGAACTTAGTCCGCAGAATATTATGTCCTGGCGCTATCTTTTTTAAGGAACGGGATACGTACCTTCGACTCGGGGCAGAGACAGAATTCGAGACATCCGTCGCATCAAGCGGCTCTCGAAGGCGAACAGTTGATCGGATCATCCATTCTGCGCAGCTCGTAAGAACGATAAGTGAATGTATTGACCCGACATCGAGACTTCTGCGAGAACTTTGCAGGATAGATGTTGAGAGAATTACAGTCGCCTATGGATGATCACTTTCGGATTATCGTTTAGGATAAGAATTCACCTTGGAGTGACTGAGGTCAGATGTAAAATATTCCCGCAGATGTATCTGAATCGTAGGCAGTATTATCTACCCCAGAAAACAAGAATGACCATTTATGAAATGCAGACAGGGTTGGGGCGAAGATCTTTGTGAAAATAGGGAAATAAAAACTAATATGACCTGGGTGGAAATGAACATGAAACCAAGAATAGGTTGTAATTATGATCTTGTACTCCAAACATACTTGAGCTGGGCATTGTGCGTGTGACCGTGTGTACCTGTGTCTGGTGGGGAAGGGGTGGCTGTTATCTCCAAACTACGAGACCTGGGAATCTGCTCGCCTCCGCCACTGCTTCCAAGGCTCTAATGCCCAAGGACCTCAGACAGTGAGGATAATGGACACCATCTCCTCCATAATAACTCTCCACATCGGTGCCCTGCAAGGATGCGGTCTCAGTCCCCCACTATACTCCCTTTACACTCTCGATTGTACGGACAGATTTATCTTTAATTACATCTACAGGTTTGCTCACAACATCACTGTGGTGGGTCTAATCAGGAAGAATGACAATAAGGAGTACGGGAAGGAGATAGAGAAATAAGATACATGGTGCCAAGACAATATTCTTTTCCTCCAAGTCAGCAGAGTGAAGGAGCTAGTTATTGACTTCAGGAAGCAAGGTACAATACATGCCAAATCAGCATCAATGGTGCAGAAGTGGAAATGGTTGACATTTCCCCTTGGTGTTAATACTATCAAGGCCTATCCTGGATGAAACACATAGAAGCAACAACCCGAACGCGCACTGACGTCTTTTGGGAAGAATATTTTTATGGACAATGTGGAAGACTAATATGACCAGTTATGGAAATGTATATGAGACCAAGCGAAGTGTGATAATTATGATTGAATGTCTAAACAAACCTGAGCTTGGCATTGTGCATGTGTGCCTGTGTTTCCCCTTGGAGATAGACAACGCAGAAACGTGGTGTCAGGACAATAACCTTTCCCTCAATGTCAGCAAGCGCTCGTCATTGACTTCAGGAAACGTGTTGAAGTACGTGCCACAATCAGCAACGATGATGCAGAAATGGAAATGGTAGAGAGCATCACGTTTCTTCGAGTTAATCCCACCAAAGATATGTCGTGGACCAACTACATGGATGCAACAGGCCAGAAGCCCCGCAGACCCCTTTCTATACCGAAGAGACATAGAAAATTTGGCATGTCTCCAGTGACTCTTCCAAACTTCTATAGATGCACCATAGAAAGCATTATGTAGGGCTGCATCAGGCTTGTTTTGAGAAAATCTGTGCCTAGGAACGCAAGCAGTTTCAGAGATTTGTAGATGTAGCGCAGTCCATCACACAGCGCAGACTTCTCACCACTGATTCCATCTACACTATACGCTGCCTCGGAAAAGCCGCCAATGTAATCAAAAACCCGTTCAATCAGACCATTCCTTCTTCTCCTTGCTTCAGTCGGCAGAAAGTACACATGCGTGAAAGCGAGCATAACCAGCAGCTTCCTCCCGACCGTCATCGGGCTTCTTAATGGTCCTTCCATAAGCGATTGTACTGTTTAATGCACATGTCGTAATTGGACCTTGTCTCTGGAGCTGATACGCTGCATTGCTGAAACTGTATCCGTACTCTGTACCTTCCCCTCTCTATATCTATGGTACTTGAGTTCGAACTCATTGTACCTGTGCATGGAATAGCTGCCTGGATGGTACGCAAAGCACAATTTCTTCTTTCACTGTACCCCATGTAACAATAATAATCCTAATCCTAAACCTACACCTGCAATCATATGTGCCTCGCATCTTCAATGTTTACAACTCCGCCAAGCCAGTGGGAGGTCTCAAAGGTTATGGAAGTATTGCAACATCTACCTCTCCAACTGTGCACTCCAACGTTTAAACGAGAATTTCTGCATCCGCTCGAATGAACCTTTTGTGTTTTTACAAAACTCGTAATCTCAACTGTCCATTTCCGTTTCTTAGGACAAACGTTGAGCGGAATTATGCAATGCGGCTTGCGCAGATGTTTTTTATTCTTACAAATGTACAGACAAATCAGGGTTTGAAGAAATTAAAGTACGATATGCAGCATGATATGCTATATCATGAACTATAGTTTGCTCGTGTATCTTCCTCTTTGCTCTATCTATTGTACAAGATTGAACTGTTTGCAAATATATATGATACATCTGAAAAGAGCTCGTAGCAAGTGAAACAAATAATTCCACTGGATACCAGTACCCGTGACACAGACAAACCTTACATACGATAACCAACCAAATGATTTGAGGTGAGTAAGAACCATGACTAGAGCGGTAATGTTCGTACCCTGATGGAGACTAAAATTGGAGCCGATGCTGGTACGCTGGAGAAGGTGATGGATGGTTGTTAACAACAAATGAACTGTTAGACCAATGCAGAAAGAAGGTGAGAAGAAGGAATAGGAGGAGCAACACAGTAACATCATTGATAATGTAAAGCAGATCGTAGAAATTGCCGCGCTTCTAAAACAAAAGAGAAAGACAGGATATATTCAGACGGCGATCCGCTGTGGTTGATGTTTATTTAACTTGTATTTAGTTGTGTGTCTTGGAGCTTTTTTTAGTATGGCTGTATGGTAATTCGAATTTCACTGTACCTTAATTGGTACATGTGACAATAAACTGACCTTGAACCTTGAATAAGAGTCACACAGCGGGAAAACACGTCCTTCCACCCAACCTGTCCCTGTTAAGCAACACGAATCGTCGACGCTAGGCCCAACTGCCAGATTAGGACAATATCCGTCTAACCCTAACCTATCAAAGTACATGTCTAAATGTTTTTTTAAAACATTGTGATAGCACCTGCCTCATCTACCTCATCCGACAGCTCGATCCGCACACCAACCTGCTTTGTTTAAAATATATATCGCTGAGGTTCCTATCAAATCTCCCACCGGTCACCTTAAACTATATCCTCTGGTTCTCGATTCCCCTACTCTGATTAAAAAGTTTGGGCATTCACACAATCTATTCCTCTCATGATCTTGTATACCTCGAAAGATCATCCTTCATCCTCCTGCGCTCCAATAAATAACGTTCTAGCCCCCTCATCCTCTCTGTATCGCTCAGACACTCGAGTGCTGGCGACATCCGAGTATATCTACTCTGTATCCTTTCCATCTTAACACCATCTTTCCTCCAACAGGATCACCAAAACGGAACACAATATTCTGAGGCAGAATGTCTTGTACAACTGCAACATGACCTCCCAACATCGATATTCAATACTGTGATTGATGATGGCCAATGTGCCAAATGCCTTCTTGACCAAACTGTCTACTTGTGACGCCACTTCCAAGGAGCTGTGTAGCTGCACTGTTGGATCCCTCTTCACTACAACACTCCTCAGAGCCCTGCAATTCACTATGTAATCCGTGCGCTGGTTTGACTTCCCAAAATGCAAAACTTCACACTTATCTGCTTTAAACTTCGTCAACAATTCCTCAGCCCACCAGCTCAACTGATCAAGGTCCTGTTGTCATTCTTAATAACTATCTTCGCTATCTGCAATAGCACTAACGTTAGTGACATCTGCAAACGTACTAGTGATGTATTCTACATTCTCATCCAAATCATTGACATAGACGTCAAACAGCAATGGGCCCAGCACCGAACCCTGAAGTGTGTAAGAATCACTGGAGGCATGCCGAATTTCCTCAGATTCCTAGTGATGTGCTTTCTTGGCTGACGCTTAAATATGGTCGTTGCACGACAGATCATTGGTTATATTAATGCCATGGAATTTCAAGTTCTCAACCATTTCCACTTTGGCCCCATTGATGCAGATTGGGGCAGGGTGCTCCATCAAGATTCCTGCATACAATAACTAGCTCCTTCATCTTGCTGGCTTTGAGTGAGAGGGTGCTCTCCCGACACCCACCGTGTTGCTCAGCTCCCCGTCTTCCTCTTGTGCTCCGTGTCGTCATTGTTCATGATCCGCCCACCACAGACTAGTCTCCTGCAGACTAGTAGAGGCGGTGAGAGCCGAATTTGGCAGCACAGTCCTGAGTGTACAGCGGGGGACTGCATCCGAGCCAGTTGCACTCCACACATTCACTCTCAGGGTGGCCGATCTTACGCCTGCCTCAGTAACCGTTGGTGCAGGTACACCAGAGACTCACTGGGCAGGTGACATTCCTCCAGACATCCTGTTCAAAGCGGCGGGCGAATGTATTGAGCTCTTCGGGGACGGACCCACTGTTGCCATCGATGTTACCCGCCTTCGCTTTGTAGCCCGTTCTGGCGTGCAAGCCTTGCCACATTCTGCGGGTACACGTCTCGCTGTCTTAAGACTCCAGCTTGGTCCGAAATTCCCTCTAGGCATCCTCAATGGCTCTGCGATGGTCACAGATAGATTACCTGTGCCATACAGCATAGTTTGACTTGAACGCTGCAAACTTGGCGAGGCGGTCGAGTTACTGCCTTGCAGCCCCAGAGGCCCAGTGCCGGATTAACCAATTAGCAAAAGTAGCATATGCTGCGGGCCTCGCATTTTCGAGGGCCCCGCATTAAATGCTTCTTCAGACTGAAGATTTTCTTTTTAAACTAAAAAACTTTATTTCTGAGTGTTGCTTTGCACGAGCCAACCTTACCCTTTCCCCCAACCCTCTCCCCAACCCCACGACAGTCCCGACTGAAATTAAACGGCCCCTGTAACGGCCCAGTAACGCATGGCTCAGTTTGGGCACGGCGATCTGCGGGCGAGTCTCGTTCCCCGGCGCTGTGCGGCCACTCCGTCCCACCGGTCGCTCCACACTCCGTCGCGGTTCAGAGACGCTTCCTATCCGGGCTCCGGCTTCTCCTGCGGCCACTCCGCCTCTTGCTCCGGGGGGGGGGGGGGGGGGGGGCTGACGAAGCCCCATTCCACGCTGATGGGCTGCCCGGCCAGCTCTGACCCGTTCAAAGCCTCCATGGCCGCCTGCGCCTCCTTGTAGCCCAGGTCTCGTACTCTACCAGAGCGTCGCCCTTGAGGTAGCCGGTGCGTCGGTCCAGGTTGAGGTGCAGGTTCTTGATCGCAAGGCACTTGGCAAACCTGTCGTGGATGTCCTTCCTCCTCGGCGGCTTCCTCGTGGACCCCGTTCACAAACAGGATCCACCCCTCCACCGATCGTTGAGGGCCCGGCTCGTCGCCTTCTTGATCCACGGAGTCGTAGTCTTCTCGCAGCCTGAATCGAGCGCCTTCCTCGGATACTTTAGTCGCCCTCGTCGTCGATGGCGAAGTCCTCGCCGCCCGCCTCATGGAGGTCCAGCAGAAGATGGGCGACCCTTCGGAAGGGTCTCGACCCGAAACGTCACCCATTCCTTCTCTCCCGAGATGCTGCCTGAGCCGCTGACTTACCCCAGCATTTTGTATCTACCTCCGGACAGTGGAGGTCCGGGCGCCGCCTAGCGGAGGTTGCGTTAACCCTCCACCCGGCCCCGGCGGCCGCCACTGGGGCGCGGGGCTGCAACGTCACCTTGTCCCGTATTTGGGTGTGAGGAAGTTGGCAACCCCTAGATAAAGGGCCGGATTAACTTTGTAGCAAAAGTACCATTTGCTACGGGCCCCGAACTAGTTTAATCCGGCCCTGTAGAGTCCCGCCTTTGATCCTGACCACGGGTGCTGTCCATACGGAGTTTTCACGTTCTCTCCGTCACTTGCGTGCGTTTTCTCAGGCAGCTCCGGTTTCCTCCCACACTCCAAAGACGTACAAGTTTGTAGATTCATTGGCTTGATATAATTGTAAATTGCCCCGCGTGTGTGCAGGATAGTGTTAGTGTACGGGGATCGTCGGTCAGCGCCGAAATGAATGAATGAATGAATTAATTAATGAATGAATGAAGGAATGAATGAATGAATGAATGAATGAATGAATGAATGAATGAATGAATGAATGTTTTATGGCCAAGTATGCATATACAAGGACTGTGCCTTGGTGCCCTGCTCACAAATAACATTACAAACATTCAGTTAACTATTAAGAATGAAGCATAAACATATCAAACCAATACACCATTACGGTATGAACATGTGGGTGAAAATAAAACCAGACCAAAAAAGATTCTACAGACTTTGGTTATTGAGTAGAACTACCACTAGTGGAAAAATGCTATTTTTATGTCTGGCTGTGGCTGATTTGACAGTCCGGAGTCGCCTTCCAGAGGGAAGTGCTTCAAAGAGTTTGTGGCCAGGGTGAGAGGGGTCAGAGGTGATCTTCCTGCTCCGCTTCCTGGCGCTTGCAGCGTCAATGGGGAGAAGTTTCCGCAACAACCTTCTCAGCTGTGCGAATGATCCGTTGCAACCTCCGGATGTCGTCCTTGGTGGCTTAGCCTAACCAGACCATGATGGAACACAGATACCAAAGGTACTAGAGTGCCAAGCTAGACCACTGGACTCTGAAAACCGTAGTAGGGCATGGGTAAATTTCAGCGCCATTTTAGCAGGCAGATTTCTGTGTGTTGGACTGGGCAGTGTTCATAACTCTCTGCGATTTCTTACTATATAAAATGTTTGCAAACAATTATTTTTGTTCAACTTATTGGATGTTGATGACATTCATGACTATTTTTTTAAGAGTTGCTGCTTCGTGATCTTTAAACTTTGGATGATACTGATTGAATATTTGCACTAGAGATCTGGCCAATTGATCATATTTAAAAACTGTTCTTTGCTTTATCTGTTAATTTTAATTTCACATCCACGAGCTGTGTCGCTTCTGGGTTTTATTTTAAAAAGACATGGAAGCAGAGATTAGGCATTTTCAAAGAACAGAACTATACTGTGTCCACAGTATAATACTTAGAGGGCAAGGAAAATTTCATTTGGTGAATTGATCAGTTAAAAACACTTGACAGCCACTAAAAAGATCAATGCTGCCTGACGCGGTACAGAAGTATGAAATCCAATTCAAATAGACACAGTGTTGGAGTAAATCACCGGGTCAGGCAGCATCTCTGGAGAAAAAGGATGGGTGACGTTTCAGGTTGGGACCCTTTTTTCAGACGGGGGGGGGTGAAGTGCTGGTATAAATCAGGACCTGGTCATTTCATTGGGTAGCTGATATGCGAAACAATTGGATATCTCGCACACAAAATGATGTAAATCTTACCATGAATGGCAGAAATAAAAAGTGTTATCCTTGTTTATAAAGTTCATTTTTGAATAGATATAAAATTGAAGGCGGTGTGGTGCAATATACGTCTTACCCACAAACGTGTCGTTATGAGATTATTCACTTTTGAAAACTCCATAAATCACAAAAAACCCACGAAGGTGCCTGTGTTATTTGACCAACTTATCGGTTGAATTTAAATATGAAATGTTAACAGGTTGTAGGGTAGTGGGGTAAGGATTGTGTTAATGCATGTAACTAATTTTTCAAAAAAGTGAGGGTTAGCAAT